>NC_143013.1:196316834-196475294 GCF_055824585.1 Amblyomma mixtum
AATCGTGAGTTGCAAAGGAAGCGAAAAATTTATTTGTTGCGTAAGATGGGAAGGAATAAGCAAGAAGACCAATGAAGGATGCAGTTCCGTGATTCCACCGTAGGTTCATCGGCTGACGCATGGAATTAAGGTTGCCGACAGATACGTAGTTCAAGTCATGCTTTCAGCCTTAAAAAAAAAACTATCAAGGTTATTCGCATTGAGGAAAAAACAGCTCGGAGATGGTGGTACCAAAGGAATAGGTTAGGGGCTGTAATATCGAGCGTGCTACGCGCCGTTGATCGGCTCCAAAGTGGGAGTGATTGTATAATGAATGCGGCCTGCGCGAAGGTGTCTTCCGGAGAGACTGGACGGTGTGTGCACGTGTGGCGTATTGGACATGGGAAGTACGTGGGACAGGGTTACCCTTCGAGCAATTTGACTCTGGCTAGACTCCAAGGGTTCAACGTAAGGACATGATAGCGAGCCATAGAAAGAAAAAAAATAGCAGTGGCTTAGCTCAGCTAGGCCAGGATATACGTAGCGAAATCAGTTTCGTCTACTGATATTTTGGCAGCGACACGCCGTCGTTCAGCAGCATGATGGCGCCTTTTCGCGAGACGTTCACCTTGTTCTTCGGGCGTCTCGGCCGCCCGCTTAGCCTTTCTCGCCTCGTTTTCACGCTGTCGGCCGGCCTTGTACCATGCGACGACTTACATACTGAAATACTCGATTTCACGCAGGCTGCACAGCTGTCGTGAACAGCATAGCCGGTCGCATGCGCAGTGTAGCGCTGGGGCTGCGGCCCCATGGTTGCCGTGGTAATAGTTGCCATGGTAACGGCGCATGCGAAGTAGCGTGTTTTTGCTGGCGCCGCTAAATGTGCTCCAGCAGTCTACTGTGCCTTTCGCTACAAAATGACTGGTGCAGCGTTAAGCGACAGGAAGAGGGCAGAGTGTCTCAGGGGTGAAACACGGGTTAGTGACATCCTAGTCCGAATAAAAAGCAAAAAATGGGCTTGGGCAGGGCATGTAGTGTGAACACAAGATAAACGATGGTCCGCCAGGCTAACCGGCTGTATTCCAAGGGTAGAAAAGCATAACAGGGGGGGCAGAAAGTTATATGGATGGATGGGATTGAGACGTTTTCGGAGATAGGGTGGCTGCAGCTGCCACAGGATAAGGCAAATTGGAGAGATATGGTAGAGGTTTTTGACTTGCAGTGAGCGTAGTCAGGCTGATGATCTTTCAAATGCAGCAAGAGAGATGTGTTTCTTACCGAAATGAAGTGACTCGACAAGCAACAGAAGCATTCGAAATTTCAAAAACAAACGAATCATGTGTGAGCGATTCGTCTATCAGCCTGTCTGAAAAAAGATAGGATTTTTGAAAATAGTAAAAGATTTGGCTGTGGAAGTTTCCCGCCCAAAAAGCTGGCACCTCGCGTGCTATTGTTCTGGGTTGCTTAACGTATATGATATAACGTATTGCCGTGATTCTAACGTGCCTTCGATTATAACGGGCACCTGTTTTTCAAGGTTAGGAAGAATAAACTAAATTTACTTCGACTGTAACTGGTACCAGATTTCCATGCTTACCCAAAGAAATATGCACTCGAGACCGCCCGATTTCTGCTTAGCTTGTAACTTGTTACCCTCTTGTGCATGAAAGTTGAAACCTTTGTAGCCCACAAAATGCTGTGACTGGAGCTCCCGGAATGGCGGCGCTCTCGGGGATATTGAGAGTACGCCAACGTATAGATCCCCCCTAGGCGGGAGCATCGGCTGCGCCATTAGGTGCTTAAAAAGCACCGCATGCAAAGTGGCCTTTTTAAGCATGAAATGCTATGTCCCCGTTGTCGGCGCGCCGAGGGTGACCTTGGAGCCTGAACGGACAGCATGGAGAGGAACATAAACGTATACTGCAGGAATTTTCAGTTCACGCGCCCATGGTCCCTACGTACTGCGCTCGAGCAGAAGCAGCGCATGCGTTAACAACGTCTGCGTCGCCCCCATGGTGCTAAAAGCCAGTGCACGGCGCGAAATAGCCTAGGCTCTGCCCGGCAGCCCGAGAGGCGCAAGCGCAGTCCTGGCGACTCGGTGTGCGAGGCCGCAGCGCCGCCTGAGTTGTCATTACGAAATGAGTGCACCGGCTACATAAGCCCCGTGGCGCGGTCGGTACAGCTGGGCGGCCATTAACCAGCTGTGGTCGCCATAAATACAAACCGACAAACACTCTCGATCGCCAAGGACGTTCATAACGCAGTTGAAAAATCCACCAGACTGTTTTGGTGTGTTCTGGTGTTAACACCAGGATTTCCTGGTGTGGCTGGTGTGGGCACCAGGCCAGCCTGGTGTGCACACCAGACCAGCCTGGTGGTGTCTGGTGTGCACACCGGACCAGCCTGGTGGTGTCTGGTGTGCACACCAGACCAGCCTGGTGGTGCTGGTGTGCATACCAGACCGGTGTGGTGGTGTCTGGTGTGCACACCAGACCGGTGTGGTGTTGTCTGATGTGCACACCAGACCGGTGTGGTGTTGTCTGATGTGCACACCAGACCGGTGTGGTGTTGTCTGATGTGCACACCAGACTGGTTTCATGTCGTCTGGTGTGCACACTAGACTGGTTTCATGTCGTCTGGTGTGCACGTACACTAGACTGGTTTCGAGTCATCTGGCGTATATGATCCAGCTCAAGCACACCAGACCTGTTGCTGTATTCATGTGCGGGAGCCGAGCGCCACCAAAAAGATCTGTTCGGTTCATTCTAGTTTGCATGATGTACCAGATACAATCTCAGGCACATGCCATACATGTGGCCAAGGATTATTTCATGCACTGACCGACATGTAGGTTGGTTTGGTACTTACTGAGATTAATGAAAGATTTCTGTCCTGCTTAATTGCATAGTCCATTGTGGCAACTATGGGTGTTCATGTCTTCACACCACAGTCAAACCGTAAAAAAGTCCAAGGTAAATTGTGAGGTGCATTTGCATATCATACAGCATATAATTTAGTATTTATTACTATTACACTAAGGATGAATGGCAGTCTGTTTATTATGTGGACAAAAAGGCACACTTTTTTAGCTTCCAGGTATAGTTAAATGCTCATATCAGCCAGGACAACAAAACATTTGTATCTGGTGTGACTATGAAAACATAAAGGCATGACAGCAGGTTGAACTAAAGCTTGAAAGAAATTAAAACACATTTATTCTCAAAATTCAGCATAGAACTCCTTCGTTTCAGAGTTGCAGTAGTGCCTTCGCGAAATGGGCATTTGGGAAAGTGCCCCTGAAAGCATCACAAAAGAACACCATCAATTCATTCCCCTGAATTGTAGCAATGTGGGGCCTTTCATACAGCCAGGCAGCTTCCACAGTGCTTACCAGTGCCTTTCACAGTGATCAAGGCAATGAAATTACTGGAATCAGAATGGTGATAAGGAGGTGGGCTTTTGTGCAGACACAATACTTGACGGGCAGGTGGGAAAGTACTGAAGTGCTGCCAGCTGCATTAAGCACAACAGCAAATGCCAGCTCAGTTGATAACAAATTTTGCAAGGGCATTTGAAGACAACTTCACACAGCACTGTGCATTTGCTTATCGACGCAATGCCAGAAACCATAAGGAACAGCAAGACAGGAACAGGCATGGCTGAGTTGGCAACAGTAAAAAGTGCTACACGGCAAAACAGCCGAAAACATCCTAAGCTCCCCCTGTGCTATAGATTCTGCCTGTAAGAGCTTAATTTTCTGACTGACATGAGAGCTGTACATTGTTAAGAGATGAAGAGAATGTGAACTATCAAGTTTAAATGGCCAACGATTATTTCGTGCACTGACCAAACACCACCAATTGCATAGCTGCTAAAAGGAGCATTTTGCTACTAGTTTACTTGTTTTAACACCCGCTAGGTGAGATGCCCCAGACAACTTTTTCATCAACAGCCAAACAAAGTCTCAAGGTCAGCACATGTAGGTAAAAAAAAACAAGCAAAAGACATTTTACATATCATTATATAAAGGGTCTTGGAAAACAATGCCCTTCCAAAGTTACATGCACTGAAAAAATTCCCCGCTGTACATTACCACTGAAGGCTATGGAAAGGTGCAAAGGAAGTGCAAATACACTGTAGAGAACATCTTCAGCATGAGTTGCTGTTTTTCATGACAATGCCTACTTCGAAGCATGAAGGACAAGAATCAAAAAACTCGCGCTGAGCAGCAGAGCAGCAAATAATGCACAAGACAGTACACCGCAACTTGACATTACTTAATAAGGCACAATATTATATAAAAAAAGGGCTCATATCACAGGATACAATGTCAGTCAGGTTATCCAGCTGAAGTAAGCAAAGAATAAAAATAAATGGGTGCAGTTTTCACTGGATATAAACGAATGCATGAGAACTGCTTCAAAGAACTGTTCATGAACTCGGAACAGATTGAAAACACAGAGATAACAGTCCCTGATAAGTGTGTTCATTTAACAGAAATGAACACTTACAAAAAAGCTGGCTCATTCGGGTTGCTAAGTCATATATATAGGGATACATCTTGTAGAGAAATCATCAGCTAAACTGCATATACTGTGGGGCAAAGGCTTCTCCGAATACTAAGTTCCGAACCTCATAGAGAGAGAGAGAAAGGAATTTTAATGAGGGAAAAGGTGGAGAGGTCGGCCGGTGGTAACATGGCCCTGGCCTGCTCAAACGGCACTCAAAAACGCTGCTCAAAACGGCCTGCTCAAAAACGGCACTGCAGGAGCATTCATGCTTTGGTTGGTCTGTCCAGCGGGCTCAATATTTAAGGCTACGTGTTCCCTTGATGGAGACAGTTGGCAAGTACGCATGTGAATTTTGTACTAAGCTGCCATTGAAGCATGTATGTGTTGACGTGTTGGCAAATGCAAAGAAAAACATGCCTATCGAAACATTTTCTTGCTGAACATGCACAACAAACAAGACAGTGTGTTAATGATAATGCAACACGCTGCAACCTCAAACAACACTAACTAGGTACCTTGCTATGTGCTGCCAAGTTTCATGACATTTTGAATTTTGTAAAACGCAATAGCAAGTTGGCCACAATCATAAATGGAGATCAGTGAAAAAGTGGATGAGTGAAACTGCTATGAGTAAGATGTGCAACAGACTGGGCAAAGGGTATTTTGTCTATGTCGAAAAGATCAGCATCATCATTTTTGCATTTTTCACAAAGCTGTATTCGTGTCTGACATGCTTCATACATATCGTAAAACTGTGCTCAGAATGACATCGCTTTGAACCAGTTTTGACCACTGGTTTTGTAGAAAAAGAGAGGAACAGAGCTGTATCAATCACTTCATAAAAAGACCTCAAATATGGTAAATATCCATACCGCAGTCTTTTCGATGTATAAGACGACTTGCTTGTACACTGAAACTTGCTTCAAGAAGTATTATGTTGCAGTTCACCGATGAAAAAAGCTCAAAAGCTGAAGAAGTTTAAATTTTTGTTTCCCTGCAAAAGTGGGTCGTGTCGAACTGTACGCCCGTGCTTGTAAAAACATAACACCAAGGAGGCCTAAAAGTTAAAAATATGCTGAATGGTTTGTTTCATAGCTCGGTAGTATCCAGCATGCAAAAATATGGTGCACAGGGGCGGCATTTTCCCATTTGACAGCATTTGAAGCAAGTGGGATACAATTGTCTTACTCAAGAATATTTTCATGCTGTTCCCTCATGGTACTGAAAATGACTGATAACTTTCATGAAGATTAGGCATCTTCACTAAGAATGTGCTCTCTTGTTCCACAAGCACACAAGATGAAACAACGCTTTCTTCGCAAAGCATGCAGAGAGCGATGCCAAATGGAGGGTGCTCGATTCTGAACAAAAAGGGCAGCTCAAACACTTCAGTAATCAATCCTTGACACAACAGCAAGATTTTGCTGTCAGCAGCAAACACCTTGAGAATTTTAACAAGTTTGCCGTTACTTGCTTCTAGGTAGCATGAACATGTTCTTTCTGCTTGTTGATAATGGGCGCTGTGTACAGTGAACCCCTTGACACGAGCTCTAAGGTACTCACTTACGCATGCCTCGGAACCAATGTTTTGCCTCAACAGTATTTGGATGGGTTCTTCATAGACACAAGGTGGCAAAGCTGCACCTAAGACACTAGATTTGTGCTGTTTAGAAATTTTACCTGAAATTAGCTCCTGCTGCTTTTTCAAAAATGGAGGAAGAGGTACCAGACGTTTCAAAGAATTTAGAACTCCATTCATAATGAATCTTTCTGATATTTGCCGAGGAACCCCTTTCGCAGCAGACACAAGCTTCAAGATGTCCCCGTTGCCCCCTTCAAATGGGAAGGTTGACGTGGCCCACAGTGGACCTGTCATCCTAACAGATTTCGCCAGATGTAGAAGTTGATGAACATTGAATGTTTGCGCACTTTCATCATAAAATATTTTCACTTCCTCCACAAACTGTTTCAGCAAGCTTTCTGCAATAAAAGTGTCACTGCGTTCAACACTTTCTCTCAGCAGCATAAAAATGCCTTCTACCAGCAATGAAAAATGCCTAATATATCTATCTGGCAGAATGTTTTGAAGGCATGGCACACTGTAGTATAGCAACCAATACTTCCATTCTGTGGCTTTCCAGAATGCCCTCTCTGAAATTGGCCTTGGCAGTCTCGAGAAGCTTATTGGTGGCCGTGCTTTCAATATACGCTGATTTAGCTCGGCAATTCTATTTCCTACATACCAAGGCTTCCCAGTTGCAGACAGCCAAAGCTCTGTCATTTGTGCAGTCACACCCTCCAGGACACAATGCATATAATCGGGAGGGAAGCCCCAGACCAAGTCCAATGTTCCTAGCTTCGTAACTGGAGATGGCCCCTTCACTCCATCGACAGAGCACATTCTTGTAACTGCAAGGGACATGGCTGACAGCACAGTGTCGTGGGACCTTTCAACCATGGCACCGCCTTCAAACGTGTACTTTACTGTGCCTACAACAAAAACACAACAAATCATTAAAATCAAAACTCACTTCATGCCGCACAGATCGAAGCAGTAGTAAAGAACAAATGAAAATAATTAAAAACATGAATATAACACCGGCAAAGCATAAAACATCCAACTAGCCAAGTAGGCTGTTATTCCTTACTTTTACCGCTGGCAACCAATCTGCCATGTAAAACATATGCTGTATATCTGTGTCCTTCATAAGACTGAATGAAAGCAGGAGTCTCACCGTCAACTAAAGTTCCCTTGTTAAGACACCAAGTGCAGCCGTAGTACCCGTTGTACTGCTTTGCATTGAGCAAAGCAGCTCTGGCCGATGAGTCGACACAGCAGCACACAATTCTGACTGCAGACTCCACAACTTGATCAGCAAAGGTCCACATCAGGCTGCCAACCTCTTGGAACTTGTCCACAAAGGTTTTCATGAAGAGATGTGCAGGTGGATGCTCCTTGCCGAACCACACTGCTCCAACCAAAATATTCTTCCACCGCAGAGGAACGGGAAGCTCATTGAGGGCAACTTGTATTGGCCACACAGAACCTTTGCTTGACTTAAATACCGGTGCACCATCAGTATTCATCGTCAAAGTTAGGTCACTCCACTTCATTTTGTGGTCGCTGCGAACTTTCTTGTAGAGCAGGCCATCTGTGATATCGGTGAAAGCCTCTGGGCATGATGAGGCAAGCTGAAGCAGGTTGCTTCCAACTATTTTGCCCATGCGTTTCAGGAGCTGTTGCAGTTGTCGCTTCAAGTTAAGAGTGATGAAAAAGCTCCCCTTCTTCAAAACCTCTCCTAGGCTTGCAACTTCTGAACAAATTCGGCAACGCCAGTGGCTGGTACCATTGCCATCAATTAAGAACTGGCAAGTCGGGCAGAAGGCATGAATGCTCACCATTTTTGACTGCTGAAGCCTCCACAGTTTTCGAAAACCATATTTGGTTGAAGGAAAAACCTCTTCAGCAAAGAGGGCGTTCAGAAGCTTGAGCAAGCTGTCAACTTGTGTCCATGGTAGCTTAGCTGCCACAACAAATGATAATATCAGGAGCATGGCTTGCAGTCGAGTTGTGGACTGGCCAGGAAGAGTCGTCTTTGAGTTGGCTGCGATGAAATCAGAAAGATCATCATCTGGGTCGTCAGCTTCCGCATACACATCAGGGTCTCCCTGCTCAGCATTCTGGTTAAAAGAGGCAGCACTTCCTGCTTGTTCAGAGAGCTGAGGTAGTGGCAGCAGACATTCTTCACTCTCAGTTTGTTCGTCTGTAACCTCAGCGTCCCCTCTTGGTACCTCATTTACTGCAGCTAACTGCAAAGAATAAACAAAAGAGGAATGTATTATCAGACAGTGACGAAAGCCTGAGTGGCATGCTTTGAGAAATCTGGCCGATTAGTGGGTCAGCATCTTATCATGGCATGATGTGAGCCCAATTAATGCTGAATTGCTGCTCCATCCTCACACCGCTTGTTCTTTACCCAGATTGAGCATTTGAGACTATTCCAGCTGGCGAAATGGGAATGGATGTGAGAGGGCAGCAGTTGTAATTGCGTCCACTGCACACAACTCTGCCATTGGCTGTGATAAGATGCTGACCAAGTGACCGGCTCCAGCTCTCACAGTGCTATAAAGTGAGCTTCACACACTGACATGAGAAGATTTGTCTGAACCGGTGTTCTGCTGGACAAAGAGAGAGACCTGAGAGATCCGCTATGTTGAGGGCTCAGTGTTTTTACTTTTTGTCATTCTTACTGGTATGCACAGGAATTTTCCATAAAAATTACTACGGGCTTTAAAAAGTATCAGTGCAATCCGTGCTGCTCACAGATGATGTCAGAGCAGAATTGCATGCATACTTCCCGGCATTTGTTGCATACTTAACCAAGTGTTGTCAGTAATCAGAGCTTTATTTCCTCGGATGTCTTTTATGCCATCGCCTAGGATGGTGAGAAATGACAGGTAGTGGCTAATGTACGACACGTAAACTCATGTTTGCCACATCTACATATAGTATGCCGATGTAGTCGACACCTCTCACACATTTCACCTCTCACACAAGTGTTCAGTTGGAGTTCGTGTTTGACTGCATTTATGTTGATGAACTCTTCTATACGCAGCATTTTTCATTGGCGCCTGTGCTCAAGTCCCCAAATGATGGCGGCTACATCCAATTTGGCTGCTATTTGGCTGTATTTCAGCCTGGCTATGTTACAAAAGGCCCTCACAACGCAATATTTCGATCCACATTTCACCTCACCAGTCTCCTTCTGCTTCTGTTTCTTGTTTCTCTTAATTCGATGCTGCGGAGTGCTTTTTTTCCTGATCATTGTACACCCGCGCTGCCTTGCTCTTCTGCCACAATCTTTGATGCGACAATCTTTTTTGCCATGGTTTCATTCATCACATTCATCATTTCCGTTTCCTAGCCCTGTTTCTCATTTCTGCATGCTGCGTTCTGCTATCAGCCGTCTGCATCCATCACAGACAATATTTTGGACGTTGATAGGCCATGTAAGCAATGTAAGCTCCGCCTTTTCAGGAACTCTCTTTAGATGCTTACCGCGCAGGTAAGAGCATGACCACTGCCTGCGGTGGGTGTAAGGACGCTAGGTTCTCGCGATTCCGCAAAAGAAAAAAATCTGACTTTAGCTTTCTCCCCCCCCTTTCACAAAGAAAAAAAAGTGTGTGTGGTGGGGGGGGGCAAGTTGAAATACAGAATAAACGAATAGGTCCAAGTTATTCAAAAGGCAACGCTTCAAAGGAGCGCGGCACAGTCTAGCGAAGCAAATCTCCATTGCGGTAATGCACGCACAACGCACAGCAGCAGCCGCGCCGTCATGATCCGTGCCGCCGGTGCTCGGCGTTTCGAGCTGTCCAGCTCCAGCACCCGTTTGCCCTTCTTTGCTGTCCCTACTTCACTCAACTTCTGCAGTGCCTTTTATTTCGCAGCGACCCGTACCTCTTTTCCGCATCCACACCCACAAATATGCACTTGCTCGCCCCGCGTTTTGCTTCAAAAATTCACTGAAAAGCGGGCTTCTCCTCACGGCTCGGAAGCCTAATGGCAAAGGTCGCTTTTGCAACATTGCACAGCTCGGAAAAAAAAAAAAAAACACTTGCGGATTCTTTATGAGTTCATGGAATGTAAAACTTTTCGCCGCAGAAAGTGAATGGGCCCTAGCATATGACGTAAACAAGTCGGTGAATTACCTGCGGTGCTTGAGACGTTGCAGCGGATTCCTTTTGCAGCCGGCTCCATGTCGTCTGCCGCGGAATTTTCAGTGATAGCGCATTTGGCTCCAAATAGGCGCGGTAGCGCTTTTTGGGAGGCATGTTGGAGCACCTCCTTTGCACGCTTGTAACAGGCTTGTACAAGTAGATGTGGCGTTGGCTTGTATAAGGTGCAAGAACGACACTGAAGACAGATGGAACGTACAACCAAGGAGGCGACTACAGACTGCGCGGGAAATTCCGCGCGCCCGCCTCTCCTTTCCTTTTTTTTTTATGGCTTCAATGCGTGCCCGCCTCTCCCAGCAAGGCAAACGCTACAATCTAGCCAAAAAGAAAGTGGCGCTTACAAAGTTAACTACTACATTTGCAACATCTACAGATAACTCAATCTGTTTAAGAGCAACGCGCTAAAGCAGTCTCATCAGCATGCAATTTTTTGTTTGACAAGACTGCAGCGCCACACACACCATTACGTTGTCAAAACATCATGTAGATAGTTTGTTCCAACCGTTCCAACATCCTTTTTGTTCTATACTGCGCGACATTGGTGACTTGCTCCCGAGTGTGCATCAGTGCAATGGTGTTTTACATTTACGTGAAGTTTCTGCTTGACAACGTGAAAAAAGTCACTTCATCGGTTCTTGTGAAAAATTTCCACCCAAAGAGCACGGAAGATTTTGCGGCGGGAAATATCTATCAGGTCTATTGGGAGGGGGACGACAAAACAAAGGGCGGATACTACGACGCGGAAATCCTACAGATGACAGGTAAGAACACTTTTATTACTGTCTGAGTACTTTTGTAATTTCTACTTTGCGGCAGCTGTAGCTACCCGTGTATTTCCAGTGCCTTTAATGTACAGGGCGTTGATTGATATTGAAACTTCATTCAGCCTCTATGTATGTACCGCCGTGAGCACGCTTAACACAGACGCTCGAGCGATTGTCTTTCACTGACGTTAGTGCCGCTGGGCGTCGGCCGCTGCGTCTGAGACAAAATTAAAGTGGAAGCAGGGCACGAGCTGTCTCCAACGTCCGCAAACATACCGTGCAGTATGGCCTTGGACTCTGCGCCCAGCGCTCAGAGGCTGTAATATCAGTGCAGGACGTGCAAGCGAACGTTCCTCCAAGCAACCACAGATATCCGTCGGACGTACGAGCTAGATCCGAACGTCCTTTGCCGAGATCGGACGTCCATCGGACGTACGAGCACAATCCGATTTCGGATATCCGTATTCATACATCCGCCGGACGTACAGACAGTATCCGCTTTTGTCTATCCGCATTAGAGACAAGGTGAACGTCCGAGGGATGTACGGTGGAGTATATTCTCCGGATATGAGTATAGAGTTTTTTATAATTGTTCACACAGAAAAGTCGCGCCGTTCGAGTATGTATACTGTAGAGTTCGCTTTTTTAACCTAGAAAATTCTATTCGAGAAGGAAATTTTGTCAGTTTTATTGGCTAGTGTGCGAGAAATGGCGTTAATATCTGCATATCTGCTTTGGAGAAATTATTTCCATGAGCTACACGGTTTGACTTGAGGACTTTTGTAAATTCGCGCAATTCCCTAGTCATATACTTGCAGTGCAAGGGCCACTGCTGAACTAAATTTATTTAAGGGTAGGAGCGAGTGCTACACAAATTTACAGTAAATCAATTACTAATTTACATCTAGAAAACATATAAAAATCAGTAGCGACATCGTGTCCGCCGTGGTAGCCACCCTAGCCGTGGTAAAACGCGATTGAAACCACTTGTAAATTCAAAACTCCCGTTTAACTCCGCTATCATCATCATAAATGCAGCTTGTAGTCAGCCCAATCCAATCCATCAGCCACAGAGTGCAGCGGCGTAATGGCGGCGTTGCTGGTTTGGTGCGAAGTGTGGTGCCCCTTTTGAGCTCTGTTACTAGAATGTGTGGCTTTTTTTAGTCTGCGGACGAAAGTGGTGTGTAACTTGAACAATTCGAAGGATGCGGCAAGTGCCTGAAGCCCTCCTGGAACGCTGGAATATCGTACTACACCGACTTCGGATGAAAGAAGGCTTAGTGTGATTGCCTACGGCATGTCCTACGGAGGTAAGTGCAGTACACTGCTTGGGAATTACTTTTATGACAGTGGAGCAGGATCTGTAACATTCTCTCGCGGGAGAGTTGGAGTTATGTTATGGCTATACTGTGGTGTGGGCTACGGATGGGTTGAGACTTGTTGAGAATGGGTTGAGAATACCAATAACAAAGTTGCCAAGCATTTTTGAATTTATCATGGTCTACTGAGATTTGGCGTGGACTTGATTACTAACCTTTTTCTTTTCATTTTTTGCAGAAAGCTGTTCGCTTCTGCTTCATCATGGAAGTAGGAAGATGGATGTGCGCTCGAAGTTTTACGTCTTATTGAGGAGTTACACACTTCACATTAACTCAGTCCTGTGCTGATGTACAGTCACAATAAAATATTCTCGCTGTACTTTCAGTTGCTTTTTCATTTTATTGCCCCGCGGACACGAAGAAAGTATGCATGTGCCATATATGCAAACATCCGAGAAAGATCCGGGAACGGACGTCCGAAATCGATGTCCGTCCGGAACATCCGAAACGGACGGCCAACGGCCTGCCGATGGATAGCTGTGGTTGCTTTGTTAAGCGTGCTGACGGCGGTACAGCACTCGAATTTGCTTGTCAGGGCTATAGGAATGTGTTCTTGAGCTTTGCTGCCTTTCGTAACGCGCACCGCTGTTGTGCAGTTCTCACGTTCAACTTGCAGGTTTGCGAATTCCGTCCTGTTTGCAGCATGTTGCATGTTGATGGATGTAACGAAATTAATCTGGCAGTGTCCGGTAGATGGTAGAGTCGCCCAGCTGAAATTACCCCGGCACCTCCATCAACTGGGCCTCGTGAATACGTTTTTTTTCTCACTGGCGCCCCTCCAGGCATTCTTCAGTTGTAGTAATGAACTGTCTTATGTACAAGTGATGAGTGGCTGGTCTTCCCAGGGTGAACCCGTTGCTTTTTTTGGGGGGGGGGGGTGTATCACTTGGGACTAGTTCGGAAGCATAAAATGTATACTTCACTGCTCTTGGTTATAGCTCAGTTGATGACCATGTCCTAGCTACGTGTATTGAATATTAAACTATGAAGACCTCTGTAGCCGAGAAAGCTGCCAAATGTGACAGAGGTTCTCACGCCACACTAGGTAGGAAGTGTCGATTCTGCATTGTTTCTTGAAAACTTGACATGAATGCGAAATTCTAGAGGCCCTCGTGTACTGTGCGGTCAGTGCACATTAAAGAACCCTAGGAGGTCGAAATTTCTGAAGCCGCTCACTGCGGTATCCCTCATAGCCTGAGTTCCTTTGGGACGTTGAACCCCCATAAACAAAAAAGCCTGGGGCTGCAGTTTCATATAGCAATATTTGTTACTGCTGCTGAACAGTGGCGAAAATGATTCATTCTTAAAAAAAGGACAGACTACTCAATTGAGCAGCCAGTCTCTGATGAGTGTTGGGGGAATTCTGGCTGATGGCCAGATAGGCACTGTCAATTAAATAATTTAGAATAGAAGCTGCTGCAAAAGGCTTGGTGCAGGAAACATTATCTTGCATTTTATCATTACAATCAATGTATGGAAAATTGTGCGAACATACTCCTAAAAGAGATTTCTTCCCAGAATCCAAAGAAGAAATGGACCAACATATTTCTGGTCAGCGACATCGTGGCGCAGTCGCGCGCCCCGCAAAACGCCCAAGAGACCTGGCACGTGATAAAGTATGTATGCGCAATTGAAACCCGAACCTTGTAATGAAATGTGATGTTTAATAGGTTTTCAGTAACGTTGTGTCACATGCAAGCATTTCTGCAGTTTGTGTCCAAAGAAATTTAATTTTTTTTATAATGTTAAAGACAATATGGGTGAATATGTGTTTTGACACTGTGTTAACTACTGCAGGTTCGAAACATCAAAAAGTTGCGGATGCTCGCGCAGCAGGCCGCAACGGACGACCTTAGCACGGAGACAGCAGCAGAGAAAGAGGTGCAGAAGCTGAGAAAAGAAAATGAGGAGCTGCGCCAGCTGAACATCAAGCTGCAGCACCAGCTCTTGCGCTTCCTCTCAGCTGATGGTACACTCCTTATAAGGAGTTTTTTTTCCTGTATTTCCTGCTGGTCAAGCTTATTGATTAAATGTTTTCAGGTCACATAACCTGGAAAAAGTTTTGGGTGGTTTAAGAAGGAAGTGTGTGTGTGTTGGGGTGGGAGGGGGGGAATAGCTTACGGCGCATATTGAAATCTGCGGACTGAAGAGCAACTTGCTCTCACTTTGAAGGATTTAACCTAGCCATGACTGCCGACAAATCTTTTTGTGTTACTCTTTTACTCTCTTCCCTTGCTTTAAAACACCATACCAATAATTGTTGTACCTGCTTCGGTGGCTGAGTGGTCAGGGCACTTGGCTGCTTAGCCAGGACACCTGTGTTCAATCCTGGCCGTGGTGGCGGCGTTTCGAAGGAGGCAGAACACAAAAAGGGTCCGTGTACTCTGCAACGTCTGCCCATTAAAAACCCCATGTGGTCAAAGTTATTCCGAAGCCCTCCACTGCGGTGTCCCTCATAGCCTGTGTGTCGCTTCGGGACATGGATTAATTGTAAATTGTGGCTAAGCCATAAATCACAATTTTTAATTTGTTCACAAAGTCAACACACTAGTAGTTCACTCAGTCATGTTGGCTTGTTGAATAAGACCAAGCTTTCCATTAATGTCAGATTTAAAATTCATTACTTCAGGTGTTAGAAAAAAAAATAATAAATACCTGACAAAGCCATATCTAAACATGCAGTTTCTTGTGGGACACGAACTGATAGATTTTTTGGCACAGCAGTGAGCCATGCCGCAAAAAATCCTAAGCTATGGGAAGGAATAACGGGGGATAAGGTTGTAGTGGAGCTTATTTTGAAGGCACTTTTCGCACAGATGCATGGCTGATTATGTTGGAATCAGTGTAACATCTACCACAAAACTGCGTCTAAACTTGAGTCGGGCATGAATCTGCAGTCGAATTGTCAACCAGCACATGCATGAGCGTGTATGAGGGCTGTTTGTGGAGTGCGAGGCGTTTACCATGGGAACAGGCACACAATATTATAAATATACGGGACATGTGCCTCGCGGCCCGCTCCTAACAAAGACTCAAGACTCGTCCTCTGTGGCTTCAACATTTCTCTTTGAAGCACTGAGGCGACCAACTTGCAATGCATTCTTGCAAAGAGCAGTAAACACAGGAGAGGACGCTGCAGCCAGGCAAGGGTTGTACTGCTCCACTCCGCACCGCTGAGGAGTGTTCTTTCAGTGTTGTAGTTTAGAGGCCTTGCACTGGATAAAGCGTGAGTGCTCCACATTGTACTCTTGAGGGTAGCTTAAGTATTGTCTGTTTTCTGCCTCAATACATAAAAAAATTAAGCTGTGCTCAAATTTCGCATTACAAAAAACCATGATCGTTGGTGAAGTTATTTTCATTGGCCTACATCTGTGCCACCCTTTGCAGCACTGCCTGCTGCGTCTGCACCTTCCGCGGCCGTGGCGGCTGCATCTGCCAGTGCTGCACCTGCCCATGCTGCATTTGCCTCTGCTGCATCTGCACCTGCGGCGTCTGCTTCTGTTCCACCTGCGACATTGGCACCTGCGGCATTGGCACCTGCGGCACCGGCACCTGCGGCATCAGCAGCTTCGTCACTGATGGCTGCTACATCGGCAGCTGCTACCTGGGCGCCTGCAAAAGATGCCCCTTTGGCTGAGGTGTTCCCAGCTCCCTCCTCTCCACCTGCAGCCACCTCTGAGCCCCCACCGAGCCCCATTCCTGGAGCCCTGGTTCATGTGGAGTTCACAGAGGGTGGTTTGGGCAGCCAGGAGGAAGGCCCCACCAGGGAAGGCACACAAGTGTGCACAGTAGCAGAGGATGGGAGGGTATGGTTAAAGATACAGCTTAATAATATTTAATATTAGTAGTAACGTTACCACTTAGTTGTTTCACATAATAGCGAAGGCGAGACAATGAAACTCTTGTGTCTTGTGCCACAGGCACTGGCAAGGTGGCAGAAGCAGAGTACATTCACAAGCAACAAACTTGCCGGGCAATTACTATTCAGGCAGCTTCATTCCTTCAGTGACAGCCATAACATTAAAGGTCCCCTGACCATGTTCAGAGATTACAAACAAACAAGTACTCTGGATAAATTGGGCCGCTAGTGGCAACATCTGTGCATCGTTTTTTGGTGTTTTCTAGCTGATAAAAGCTCACATTTTGAATGAGAGTGGTCTCTGAGAATATAACGGGATGCATGCCAACTCAAATTTATATTGTGTGTTCCTCTAAATGATAGTGTAGGAATGCAACAAAAAAAACACCTGTACTTCCATCTTTTCATGGCTTGCAGTGTATGTGTGCGTGCTTTGATAATACTGCACTTTTCAGTTGCTGGAACCAAAACAGAAGGCAGCGAAATTTCTTGATTGTGATAGCTATATCTCCAATATTAATTGGTCAATACAGAAAATTTTTGTGGGAGGGCATTCTTTGAAACAGGCCGGAAACCATTGAAGTCAAACAAAAATCCAACCAGATGTTGGTCAGGTGCACTCGGGTGCGACGAGAGCAGTGTGGAATGAAGCACAACTCTTGGTTTGGAATATTCGAGCTTAACAATAGACTTGCATGGGACCTGGGTATTGATTTAGGCAAGATGTGTGGTATATAGCTGGTTGTCTGCGAGTGTGAAAGCTTCGACAGCTAGTAAGAGGACACATTCTGAAAATATTTGGGGCTGTGAATTCCTCATGTTTGTTATTGGAAATCCGTGGGGGAGGCATTTGTGTTGCAGTGGACGTAACATGGAAGTGCCTACCTTTTTCTTGTTTTGTTGTTTTATTACTTGGCCAGGGGCCGCAATATTGTCATGAGCTGAGGGCAGATAGGAAAGTGACGTAACCTTTTTTTGTGCTGCATTAACTGCTATATTCCAACCTACACTGAACACAGATTGCCTTGAAGCAGCTGTTTTTATGGGCTGTATGGCTGTGTGTGTTTTTTCACATTATGAAGTGGTGTTGAAAGTAGTTTGGTTTGATTTCATGCAGGTTCACCTGGCCAATGGGGTCTATTTGGCCAAAGGGGTGTACGACCAATTGTTGACAGTGCCCAAGGACTCACACTTCGTGAAGCGAGGCGCGACTGCCATTTGGTCGACGGAAGGGCTCGCCAAGCGGAGTGTGACGGGCACACTGTCCAACCGCTTCGTCGCCCAAGGCGGAGAGAAGCCGCCTCAACAGCCCCTCACCCCCCACAAAGTTGATGCACTGAAAGGTGAATGCGGTCATCTTGCTCTCTGTTCTGTGATTTAACTGCAGTTTAACTCTCAAATTTATTAGTTCTGTGATTTAACTGCAGTTTAACTCTCAAATTTATTAGTTCTGTGATTTAACTGCAGTTTAACTCTCAAATTTATTAGTAAGCAGACTAAAGTTTTCACTCAATGTGCTCTGTGTCCGCAAAAATTGATTGCTGTTAGTGTTACACATTCTGTGTGATTGATATTGTGCTTCCACCTTCAGCCATGAAATTAAATATTTAAGTGTTTTTAAAAGAAAATAATGCCTGAAAGGTGGGAAAGCAATTGAGGAATTTTGATAGCAGATAATTTGACAGCTAGTGGAAGAAAGGACCATATGTTGTGGCATCATCACAACATCCCGACTGGATTGTGAGAAAACTGCCCATCATGGCAGGTAGCAGTGAAATTAATGATTGGTTGTGAGAGGTGGCTCTTAAATAAAGAAAACTGTGAGCCGCAGAGCTTAAATGCCCCCTCAAATTTTTTTGTTTGTTTACAGCTGCATTCTAATGTACCGCAGCTAAATTAACTAGTGCGGAGATCCAAATGTGCGGCATTCTAACACTCATGGTGCATTTTCTTTTCTACGCAGTGTTTTTCACGCACTACGCGTCACGAAAAGGCTACGGAGAGGAGGACGTCGCCAAAGCCTCGAAAAACATTCGAATGTGGTTGTCCCAAAAAGCCTGTGAGCTGCGGCGACAGAGGCCCCCGAAATAAACATCTTGCGTAAGCATAGAAAATTGCATGTTTCTTTATCCAAGAAGTGGCATGGGATTTTTTCCTATGCAACTTTCTCCATATAATGCACCATTACGTCTCACCATACATACCGAATGCAGCAGGGCACATGCCAGGCTCGTGATACGAGCCTGTATGCCTGCATGCATGGAAACGTCGTCTGGTGTCACGGCCTGGTGGATTTTTATGCCCATAAACATCAGCCCGGAAACACCAGCCCGGAGACACCAAACCGTATTTTCTGGTGTTAACACCAGGCACAACCTCGTGGGTTTCTCGGCCCCAGAAACACCAGCCCGGAAACACCAGCCCGTAAACACCAGCCCAGAAACACCAGCCCGGAAACACCAGCCCGGGAACACCAGCCCGGAAACACCATCCGGAAACACCAGCCCGGAAACACCAGCCCGGAAACACCAGAACCGTGTCTGAATTTCCACTCTGGTGTTAACACCACATACGGCCTGGTGGAATTTTCGATTGGGAAGAGCTACTGCTGGTGCTTTTTTGGTATAAACGTACGAGCGGAGGAAAGCTTAGAAAAAAGTGGCTGCTATGGGACGGTCCTCGAGGCTGGAGTGCTGCTGTCAGAATATGCTACGCGTTTCCTGCAGTCTACTCTCGACAGCAAGGTAGTGTGCCAATATTTTCGCACCAGGCGTCATACTGTACACGGCGCGTCTTCACAGCCGATGTTTCCATGCTGGCTCAACTGCAGGTCGCCCCATTGGTGACGGCGTATTTCAGATGCTCGCGATGCCTCTCGGCAACTATGATTGCCATAGGCTAAGTATACAATATCGATGCACAAGAAGTACTCAGCCACCATTTCGATGGGGCCCATGGCAATAGGCCTCATCTGGAATAGTTTCATTTCGTATTCTATTCTAACATGTATGTCATTTAGGAGCGATAGCTCAACTCAATGCCGTATTCGAGTTTCAGTGCCGAGGATCCGCATGAACTTCAAATGACCTTCTAAATTAGCAGTTTTTCACAGCAAGTGACTTAACCCGGAAGTCAAATGATACTTGTACTGTGGCCAGGCGATAGGGTCTCCAAATTCTACCTGTGATATTTCTAAAATGTGGTCCACCCCACCCTCGACATTTGAGCTACAACGACTTGGACCAAAACCGGTGTCCCGACTAATTTGCGTGGGTCACTCCCAAAGCTTACCGCACCCACGAAATTTTATTTGCTTAAATTTGGAACAAAACCATGTCCAGCTGCCGCGGTGGCTCAGCGGTTATGGCGACCACATTCTGACCCGAAAGATACGGGTTCGGTGTGATTTCGATTGAGGCGAAACTCGAGAGGCATGTGAACTGTGTGATTTCAGTGCACGTTAAAGAACCACAGGTGGTCGAAATTTCACAGCCCTTCACTACGGCGTCCCTCAGCCCGAGCCACTTTGGGACGTTAAACTCCCATAAACTGTCCAGCCTAATTCGACTATGCCATTGACCTTAGTCATTCCGTTGGTTTCACCTTGTTTTGACCCTTTACTGACCTTGACACTAAAGGGTCAAGGTCACTAGAATGTCATTTAACAATTGTCAGGTTATAGACTACGTCAATGACCATGCCATACTACGTCAATGGTGACGTCCTGCCCTGTATGACAAAAGTTATCGAGCGTCAACAACAATCCCAGTCCAACGTCAGTTTCATAAACGGAATGAGAGAACTAGGTATTGGGCTCAGCTTTGATTCCAACGTTGAAATCACGCAATCGAGCACCACAATGAATCTCATATTCGAACAAGTGACCCCAGCAAATATGACCATACTGCAAACTACAGCCAACATCACGGAACAAGAAGGTGTTTCTCAGAACCGGTGTGAATCAAGAAGCAAGCTAAATACGTAATAAATGCTAAAGATTGAAAAAAACTCAGCAATTAATCAGTAAGAACTCACATATAGCAGCCGCAAGCAACACGTTAAGCCTGCAGGTTAGAAAAAGTAATCATAGCAGAAGCAATAACGCAGCTTTATTGCTCGGCCACTCGGTTTGGCAGCAGTCGCTAAATTTTAGTTGATTTTCCGGTAAAAAAGGTGCGCTTGACGATCAAATAAATGTGTTATTTTCGATGCGAGTTAGAAGACGCACGCCGATGATTCTCAATGCTAACAAGCACACAACTATTGAATGGTTGCGTTCAGACGTGGGAGCCACTTGAACTTCCTGAGTATGGACCTGCCACTAAGCATGCCGTCTAGCTTGTTTCCGCGAGCAAGAAAGTTTAAATTTCAGCTCGGTCAGCAGCAAATGTAAATTATTTGTTGAGACTTCAGGGTGTTTTTATTTTAACCCTGTAATTGCTATATAATCTCCAGCTATTGCTCGCGGGATTTCAACTCCTGACTCTTATCTGATGATACTGTTCTCATGCCCTTTTTTTTTCTTACCAGTTTCATCACCTTGCATATGCACAAAACTGTTCGCACATGAACTAAAACAGAAATCAGAAGGAAGAATTGGTAAGAAAATGCAATTCCAACGTATCGCCACGTTAAATTTTACAGGACACAATACCACTGCTGGAAGACAGCGGCGGCAACCGCAGTTGTTGCTGCCCCAGCGCCAATTGCCAGGCCATATCTGTGAACGGTGGCCAGTTCATCATTCGGAGCTTCACATTACTGAACTTCTTCAATCGGGACATGATTGTGCTAATAATGTGATGCGAAACACGACAGTCGCGTAACAACGTGCAAATCGCACATGCTTTTTTATCTCAGCACGCGCAGGTATATCCAGTGTTATGGCCGGGCAAAATATTGCGTTTTTCTTTTCCAAACACTCGTATTAAACATACTTCCTTGAGCAAATACTAACGAATCAAAGTTCATATAAGTCGAACACAAGAGATATTCAAAAATCAAGGTGCAGTACAAAAAACGTTTCTTAAAGCAGATAGACTTCACTGATTAGCCCGCTCTGCTGTCTTGTTCTAGGAACCAACACGCACTACAGAAGAGCTGTTTTCTAATTCGGACCGAACTAGGCTGCCTGCATTTTTTATGGGATGTAATCATGCCCCGTTTCTGATAATATGACGATAGGGATACATAACTCTTTCAATTTGTTTTCTGAACCTCGAGTAATAAGGACAAAATGCAACGGTTGATTCGCAACAGAGTAAAAAAAGAGTCCAACAGGACAACCTAGAGACCAAGGCGGCTTCAAAGAGTGAGAAAAATATATAATAAAATGACCAATTCCAACTGCTTCCATCACAAGAAACAGAAGATGTGGAGATACATGTTACACCTTTTTTGTACTTTGTCACATGGCTAAGACGTCTCTTAAGAGTTACTTAGCTAAACCTTTATAACTGCATTTTGAAAAGAAAACGGATTTTACTGGCTAGAACTGAAGAATCCGACCTGCTTATTTGAAAAAGAAAAGGCACTGAATCCACTTTTCTAAGGAAATTCTTGCTGGCGGATCTGGCTACCGCCTCTGGAAGCTATAACTGTGACGTCACATAATGCTTGCTATATACCTATGTACGTGTGTCTTTGGATTACTATGAATGCTGTCAATAAATTTGTAAAATCAGTTCCGTGCATGTGCTCGTGTAGTCAATACCTTAAAGGGCAGAAGAATGAAGAATGCTTACCCTGTATTAGATGTCCAGGAAGGATAGGTCCGGGTCTTGAACAGGTTCCTCGGACGGCACGTTCTCGCCGTCCAGCCAGGCCGGGAACGGTGCTCCGGTGACGGAGTAGGCATCGTCTTCATCCTCGTCTTGAATCGTCGGCACGCTGTCCTCGGCAAAGAGGTGGAGTCTGCTGGGTCCCGGGATGGCCATCAAACAATCCTGGCTCTCAGCATCAGGCGCAGGGTCGGAGGGCGTCTCCATCCTGCACCGCTTTGAAGGGCCGGGCTCGTCTGCGGAGTAGAACGAGTTACATGAGTTTAACCTTTCGCCTTTCATGCCGGGTTTAAAAGACAGTGAGAGTGAATCTTCCAAGGTCTTACCATCAGTAGGATCACGCTGGTGCTCATGGCTGGAGCAGGTGGCAGCAGGCGCAGCGCGTGCTTCGACGTCACCCTCCCAGTCGGTGTCGCCGTCGCTGCTGTCGCTGGAAGAGTCCATCAGCCACAACCACTTCTGTAAATGCCTCTCCAGCAGCAGGCGTCGGTGAATTCCCAGGTCACGAGGGTCCTCGTCAATGTCCCGGATCTTCTGTACAGCTGCGTAGAGAATAGAGCGTATGTTCTTATCCATGGCAGAAAAGAACAGAGTACTCACAGAGTTTCACAAACTCCAAGAAGCGGGAACGTCCGGCCAGTAGCACTGTCAGGAACAGAGTGGGCGCGTGCCTATTTCCGGTCGCGCTATGCGGACGTGTGGAGAGGGGAACGATGCATCTGAGGGGACAGACCAATAAGCGGCCAGAAGGAAAGGGAAGAAATTGGAACGGGGAAAGGGAAAAAATTGGAATGGGAAAAGGGAAGGCTGGAAATTATGTATGAATTCTTATCAAAGTAACTTTTCCTTTTTCTATTTTTATTTCATTGCTGCCGTGAACATTTTATTACGAACATATTTTAACAGCCAATGCAAGAGCGGTGAAATCAAAAGAAGGCACCCAATTGAGGCCATATAGTAAGCCTTTTCACGGCTTCCTCTCTAAGCCCAATTACTGAAAAAAAATTGGAAGGAAAAACGATGGATATTTTAATTTGCTCTAAAAACATGTAGGACGTATTATTAATACGAATTCTTCCAGTGCGATATTATAAAAAAACATCATTGCGTGTTTCCATGCACGACCACCCCTACCTAAAAATGAATAGAGAGATTTCTCTCGAATTTTTTCTGCCTGCTAACCATAGCAGGCCGCTGCTAGCTGTTCCGTACCTTGGCAAGTGCGGCGTTTGAAGGGTAATTACGTATAAATTTTAATGCCCACTTTAGACTAAAGCACCTTTCAATCAACAGAACAACGGGTTAAAAACATCCGGCACCATCCTTTTTTCCCCAGTATTTGCACCAAGCCCTCGAAATATTAAAAAAGAACTGCGTTACTGCGTGGACGTACTGTAGCGTTGCCAAGCGCGCTTTGAATAAAGAAGGCGTGCCCGGTCACAGCCTCGAATGAACTTCCCGACACAGCTGTCAGCATAGGCTGCAAAGTTCGTAGTCACATCTCCCAGCTATTGAGAGCGCGCGTTGTGGTCTCTGATAAGCGAGAGGGAGGCCACAGAGAGGAAATTTAGGGGACAGTTCTTATTGAGTAATAGTTCTAACCATTTTCCGCTTTCCTTACCGGTACTATTTTACAAACCGTCGAATAGTACAGCGGCAGCTCACTTGGATACGGTCAGCGCGCGCGTTTAGAGATTTCAACACGCAGTTTGGAGGCTGCAATGTTTTAACGCTTAAGTGCAATCATGGGGAAATTTTAAAGCGAGAGCTTTCCTACTTGCACTTTCAAGCCTTTGCGTGCGACGGCGGTGCACATGAAATCACCTTTCGCATGACCTCTGTGTGACGTCATGCCTAAGAGCTGGGTGACCATCCCACGCCGTCTGCGATTAGTGGCGGTGCTCCACCGGCGGCTTTAGGTTAGATTGGATTAGATTACAATAGATTAGATTAGAATAAATTGGATTTGATTTCATTGGATTGGATTGGATGTGATTTGATTGGACTGAATTGGATTGCATTAGATTAGATTAAATTAGGTTACATTACATTAGTTTAGCTTAGACTAAATTAGATTAGATTACATTACATGAGATTTGATTACATTAGATTACATTTCACTGGATTCTATAACCGATGCATCACCACAAGTCTAACCACAAGCACCACCACCAGCTACACTACCAGCTGAACCATGGCGTAGGTACGGATATTGCTTTCGCAATTACCGGGCTTAACAAAGCTAAGCCACAGCAAATTTTTTTCATACTTCACAGGCTTCTTCTAAATGCCACAAAAAACGACCGCGCAGGAGGCACGTTGGCATCAATAATTATTTTTTAGCCCCCCTATGCATCTTCACGAAACGTGTTTGGTCCTAATGTAAATACGATTTTTTATGCGAAGCATACCACTTTAGCTACCACTTCAGCCCTTCACCGTGGGTATGCGCCTCCAAATCACGTGATACATGACGTCACACCACGTGACACGATGACGTCACGACAGTAGAGAAACGGGGGCCCACCTCGCGCCATCGCTGTGGTTGTGCGTCTCCAAATCACGTGATACATGACGTCACGACAGTGGAGAAACGGGGGCCCACCTCGCGCTGTCGCTGTCGTTGTGCGCCTTCAAATCACGTGATACATGACGTCACACCACGTGACACGATGACGTCACGACAGTGGAGAAACGGGGGCCCACCTCGCGCCGTCGCTGTGGTTGTGCGCCTTCAAATCACGTGATACATGACGTCACACCACGTGACACGATGACGTCACGACAGAGGAGAAACGGGGGCCCACCTCGCTCCGTCGCTGTGGTTGTGCGCCTCCAAATTACGCGACACGATGATGCTTCGCATTCTACAGGCTTAACCAAGTTAAGCCTCAGCCATTTTTTCTCTAATTAATCGTAGTTAAGTAGTTATTAAGCGAAAAAAACACTCCCAAGACTTTACTTGCGGGAAACACTGTGTTTTGGTTTCAACAAGCTGGAGTTTCCCTTCAAATTTTCATTGTTGGTTCTAGTTACGTGCAGCACACTGTAAGCGCGCCCAACGTACGTATATCCTGCAAGCGACACATTTAGAGTAAGAATCGGAAATTCCCACGACTATCTAAATGTGATTATTTTTCCAACACACTCTTTACCACACGCTTTTGGGTACAGCAAATTGCTGAGTGCAGAGGCTATATACAAAGTAGCCAGCTAGCGGCTCCGCTGCTGTAACTTCACAGAAAACATGACTTAACGCAGACACGAAACTAAACACCACTAATACAGCTAAAAGCATGGCAGGGAAAGAGAACAAATCGACAATAGAAACCAAAGCTCTGGGGAATTCAAATCAAATACTTCGTGCAGTGTTCGTTAAAAAAAGGAGCCAAAACAAATTTTCATTTTGACCGCGAATAAAGTAGTGTTTGTTCTTTTCGGTGCATCGCAAGGAGGACAGTTCTTAGAAGGAGTTAACATGAAACACTCGTCCTGGTCACGGCAACAGTTAAGTTTCTCCTCCGGATCGTCTTTGGAATGGCCGGTTCACCTATGATCGTACGTGGTTAGCGCTTCTGCGTCCTACTAAGAATTGCAAAGGAAATATGCTTAGGACGCTGTCTGCATGCAGATGCGAACACAATTCTCAGATAGCACGTTTACAAACAACTGGAGCCCTCTGGAAAAATCATTAGAAAATCAGAGGCACATGCAACGACACTGCAATAATTACGGAATGGAGAAAAATTTACTGCAGAGTTTTCATGAAGTTGCACATACATCGTAACATGATCCCGACGAGGGTAAGCCAGACATTATAACGCGGCGCTCTTAGTCGCACACAGATTATAGGTCAGCGCAAAGGAAAACAAAAATTAAACAGTTCAAATAAGACAAAATCAGCACACGCACCCCAGCATGGCTCTGTCCAATCATTTCCCGAGTCTATAGCTGTGAACCGTTCATATTTCCCTGCTCTCACCCACTACCTCACAGTGTGCTCGAGCAACAGAGTATTTTTCGCGTATCGCGACCTGGCAGTGGTAGAGTGGGCTAAGGCTGTGGACTTAGGCGTTTGTCGATATCCACCAGGATCGAACACGCCGCCTGGTCGCATAAATTTGACCATTCCGTGTTGCAGCGTGCACAATCCCCGCATTCTTCCTGTTTTCTGTGGTCGCTCATCTGCCTCGGTGAAGCCTCCGACCGTGTGCGCATATGGGCCGCAAGCTTCCACGAAAGGCTCTAAGCGCTCGTTCCTAGAGGGACCCTTAGAATGTGGCATGACTGGCAGAAGCAATTCGTCATCAGCGACTTCTAGGATTCCGGCAGTACACATGCCGATCTCCGTGAGCGTTGCTCCTTCTCAATTCTCTTCCTCTCCGGCCGTAGGTTCTCTTCGGCTATCGCTAACTGGCTTTCAGGTCTTGAATATAAGCGTCACTTCTCTCTTTTCCTCTGCCTCGCTCAGCCTCTGACATTTGGGCTTATTCATGGCCATCCCAAAACCCACATCCGATCCGCCAGCTGACTAAAGGCCATTGTGCCTTGGTCAATTTTAACCCTGCGGCTCAAGCACTCCCGAGGCAGGTAAAGTAAGACTGGGGAAACTCACTCTGTTGTCGGGCTGTCGATCATGGCACTTGCTGAGCAGCAGCAGCAGGTTGCGTCCACAGCCGCAGATGTGTGGCCGACATCCAGAGTTCCCAACAGGCCCCTTACTTGCTCCCGGCAGACGAAGTCGGCAACCACGGGTGCCGCCGAAGTCGCAGCGCTTCGCTCCGGCGGTCCCGCTTCGCTCGCTCCTTGCGCTGTCGTGCAGTCTTGACTCCGAGGCCTCTGACAATAATCTCGCCTCAGTCGGACCTTGGTCCCCGGGGCTTGTCACCAAGATGTTGCCCCGTCAGCCTTCCGGAAGGTACTGCCTCAAACCGCTCAGCACGAAGCCGCTGATTGTACCGTGCGCGCTCCACCATGATTTATGACATTCGTGCTATTCTCTCTGCAGGTATCGCGAAGATCCGGGAGATCGACGAGGACCACAGGGACCTGGGAATCCACCGTCGCCTGCTGCTGGAGAGGCTTGTCGACGAGCTGTGGTGGGCAAAGGAGTATTCGAGCAACGATGAGACCGACAGCAGCGAGGACGACTGCGACAGGAGCCAGGACGACAGCGGCAGGAGCCAAGAAGACAGCCAATGCAGACCTGGATTTTAGCTGTGGAAACGGTGGCCCTCCGACAGACTCCGCCGCTTCGTCCGATGACCAGGAGACGTGGATGGTTGTTCCGGGAGGCAGTGGTCTCAAGCTCACCCTGAGGAGAAGCGAGTCACCGGTGCAAGCGGAGCAGAAGACCTAAACTCTCGTCGAAACATCGTTCCTGACAATGCCGGCGGCAGCAAACACCTGCCCTTCTCCGAGCCCGTTCCAAATTGCCAATTGTAAATCAGTAACACTTAATGGAACGCAATGCTAGTACGCTAGTCTGTAGCTGATCATGGTATCTTGGGAAGAGCCTACAACGCAATCAACCACCAGAAATTAAACAGAAACATTGCTTTCAATACAAAGACACATGTAACGAATACATGAGCCAGGCACCAACCGTTGAAGCATGATGGCGGGATGCAGATGTATATGTTTCAAACGCATGCGCTAATAAAATAGAAGGAAGACGGCACAAGAGCTTTTTGCAACTACATTGTTTTTTGATGAACACTGTTTCTAAATACGTAGCCAGAATGAACACACAACAGTAACCAATACCGGCAACATCTCATCAGGCTGGAACAAGAATACAGAGAGAGATGTGAGGTCGCAGCCGCTTTTAAGTACATAGTTAAAAAGATTATTTCGTAAACACACACCGAATGGTGGCAGTTTTTAATGGTAATTGGAAAAACGGGTTGTACGTGGCGTGAACTTCAGTTTAGGTCACCAATATTTTCGATACTCATTCTGTAGATTGCTCAAAAGAACGTGCTTAGATTACTACCTCCGATAACGCATTGGTTAATAAAACCTGCTCTAATGAACACCTTCAGTGCCAGCGATAAATCCAAAGAGGAAATAACGTCAGAAATTACTTCACCAGCGAATGAAAGAGACACCAGGAGAAGAAGAAAACAGGACGAGGCTGGACTAACAACTGAAGTTTAATCGAGAAACGGCGAACCTAGGTCACCAGAAGACGCATGCGTATCAGACTCACCGAACAAAACAAACACATACATAAATCACCGAGGAGTGGATACACGCTGCACCACTGGCAACGAGAAAAATACAGATAATAGGCCTATCAATCTTGCACGCGCACAATTCTGCGTCAGTGACAAAATAAAACCTCGCTTAATGACGCAATTTAGAACGAGGTAATAAACGATACTATTGGCATTCATTTCAGGGAGAAGGATCGTAATGCACCACACAATGGTTTGTTGCAGTTGTTTAAAAAGATCGGTGTTGCGCCTTTCTTCCACTTCCAAATTTCTGCGAAGTATATTTCATACTCTCTTAAATAGATTGTAGAAAAAGTGGACTAAAAGGTGCAGTTTTCTTGGAACGGGCTTGCGGGAGAATTCCTTGCTCGTCGTCACTTTAAATGTGCGAATTTTTCTCCCAAGAAATCTCTATCATGCAGGCCCTCGTCATTCTCGAATGTGTTTTCTTATCACCGGATGTAGCTGACAAGGCGTTCTTGGCAATAGAAAGAGAACGAAAGGTGGTTTTTAAGCGTTTGCCACACAAAGAAAAAGGAGTGCCCATGCACCACAGACGGATGAATTGAATTGAGCACGGTTCAGTTTTTCTGGAAATATACGGGAAGGCGGCAAGACGACACGTTTGTGGACAAGCGTAACATCAAAAGTCATTATTGTGGGTGTGCATCGGCGCTATAAATACACGTGTTCGTGTAACTTAATAAGCAGCATTTTAAGTGAGGGGCACAGATGCTCGTTATCCTCTTTTTCGTGGGCGTTGTAAAAAGCAGAACTTTTTCTTATTTTGCATCTTTTAAGCACAGTAAAAGAGTACATCGTCAGAAGATGCAATAGTTTAAGGAAGACACATGAAAACTGGGGCCGGACGCCAAGGCCGGTGTTGCGGCGCGCTCGAAGTCAAGCAGCACGCCTTGCGACCAGTGAATATGCTAAGGGGGTTGAGCCCCGGCATTGGTCTAGCGGACCGCTGGGAGAAGCACTCCAGCGACGACTTCAGGATATGCAGGAGCGAAGCGTAACGCAATTCGTGCTGTGTAATCCATCTATTTAGATGTATATGTTAGCTAAGTCATTGCACTTAGAGTGGCCCTGGTCTACTGTTCCTACACCACGTCACGGTCCAGTTCCAAACTCGGCGACGATCGCCCCACTCCATCGCATGAATTCAATTTTGACGCGTGCATACAGCAATAACATTCATCTGGCTTTGACACTAGCACAAATTTGCACGTTCCGTTTGGGAAGAAGGCTTCATCTAAAATGCAACTAAAAATCTTTTGAGGTCCCCGGAGTGGTGAGTGGTACACACCATTGCGGGGACCCTAAAGAAACGCTGGTAGGGGGGTACCAGTTGAGTAGAAAGGGTTGCAGGGAAGGGGGTGTGTGAAAAAGCGAAGTTTTCAGTTTATTGTGCTGTCCAGGGCTTAGTCTCATGACACACCCACTTCCACTTGTAATTCACCAAGCCCGTTATCTAAACATCACACTCTTCCTTCTAACTTCAAGTTGCTTGGTTCCTTTCTGCCTTCCTTCAATCCCCTTTCCCTGTAAGATATTGTGACTGCCTCTCCCTTATCAACTTTTCTCGGAAATAGCACTTGAGAAAGGGAAACGCCCAGGAAGAATGGGAGAGAAGAAATGAAAGCGCGCCCATTCTGGTGCCGGCAGCCGTTGCGGTCGGAGCTTCCCGCGTCGTTCTCCAATTGTGAGTCCCTGATTGTACCGTGCGGGCTACAAACCTGCCATTCCGTGTCCAGATAAATTTATACCCGAGTTCCTTGCCGAGCTTTCTGCACTTCCAAAACAGTTCTTTTTGTGCTGTCGTGAAGTTTTCATTCACGAAAATAGTTTCTCTTCGAAGGGCGTGTTCCTTTGTCAGCCACAAGTCCCTTGTTTTCCGCTCTGTAAACCTCACTATTATGGGTGCGATTTTGTCTTTCTGTGCCTTTAATCTGTGGACAGCTTCAAGTGAGTGTTTTACAGGCACCGGCAGATCAAGCTTGCTGCTAAGGTCCACTAGGACCTGGTAGAGATCCTGGTCCTCTGCTTCTTGAAAGCCGTGTATTTCAATATTCTTCCGTCTCGAATATTGTTCTCCACTTTCTACTCGTTCCCTGAGCTTTGCGATTTCGTTACCTTTTTCTTGCATGTTTTGTTGCAGTTCTTGTTAGGTTTTCTTGAGTTCAGAAATTTCGTTCTGCTGATCCTTCACCTTTGTGAGGAGGTCTTCAAACTTAGCTGCTAAAAATTCAGTTGACTTCTCAATGGCCTCAGTTGAGTTGCACTGGTTATCTACCTTTCTTTCAAGATTTCCAAGCCTACCCAAGACTTCCAATATCTTCTGGTTTAGATCACCAATCATCCTAGCCAAAGAGCTGTGCTCACTTGACTCAGTGCTTTTTTTCTGCGCTCTTCCGCATCACTGCTATCAGAATCAGTTTCATCATCTTTTCCTTCTCTGTTACACGTGTCACATTCCGAAGCCTTGATTTCACCCTGATTCATTTTCGTCAAAGGACGCATATGACTTGCCGCACGAAGCAGTTTCTACGCTTATGTCGTGTGAATGAGAACCAGGTGGATTGGTTGTGCTGAGAACTTGTCGACGAACTGCTGTGCGTGCGGACGAGTGCTTTGGCGGTGCAGAGGTAGGTGCTGTGTGCGCTCTTTTTAAGCATGAAATGCTTTTAGCCCCCGTTGTCGGCAGTGTGGTGACGTCACGCCGAGACCGAGAGCCATCATCCGGGCACTGAAATCCAGTCATCCGGGCACTGAAATCCAGATATCCGGGCACTGAAATCCAGTCATCCGGGCACTGAAATCCAGTCATCCGGGCACTGAAATCCAGTCATCCGGGCACTGAAATCCACTCATCCGGGCACTGAAATCCACTCATCCGGGCACTGAATTCCAGTCATCCGGGCACCGTACGAGACTTAGCGAGATTTAACGAGACTCCGTAAGCCCTCCTACGCGACCGGCATGCAAGCACTGGTTGGTCTCCAAACGAGACAAAAAATAACTGCTGCCAGTGCCTTCTCAATGTTTATCAAGATATCAGTGGAGCTGTGGGTTTGATAACGCACGGAATTATAATTTCCGATTTCTAATAACGCGTGCAAAAACCACATAAATTGCATGTTGCACTTCGTTGTCGTACGTGATCCGGGAGAGAAGCGCTGCGTTCAAAGGGCAAGGCATCGTGCCGAACGGGTGGTGGCGTTCCTCCCTTCCTTTACGGTGCGGTTCGGGTGTCCACCGAGATGGCAGAGAATTACTGCGCCATTTCCTTTCCTCAAAAAACCTTGCGTTCAAATGACAAGGCATCGCGCTGAACGGGTGGTGGCGTTCCTCCCTTCCTGTACGGTGCGGTTCGGGTGTCCACCGAGATGACATTAGGCCCGTAAACATTTCATGCTTACTCTACTCTCGGTTACGGGAGAGGCAGAGATTTTTTTTCTCCGTCAGCGTTGGCAACGAGCAGACCGTCGGCCTCGGACAACCGAAGGGCAGCAAATCCACGCGTCGAGTGGCTGAGGCCATCGACAAAGTTGGGGCAATGAAGGGATTGGAGCGCTTCCCAGTGAACCCAGAGGAAAAGGTGGCGGCGAAAGCGACCTTATGTGGTCACGGTACCATCCCCGGCGTCGTTGGCTCCGTCGACAGCGTGCTTATTGCATTCAATGCGCCGCGGGGTGATGCCGGAAACAAGGCAGAATTCTGGAGCCGCAAAGGATTTTACGCGGTAAACACCATGACCTTGAATAGAGTGCCTTTTTGACCGCCGGCGTTCGCAAGCCGGAACCTCGATATTGCAAGCTGACGACTGAGTATGTGTGTCTCCTTTCTCGTAGATCTGCGACGCTAGCATGAAAACCCCTGGCTGCCCGTGATCTTGCTATGATGCGTTTTCGTGACGCAACCGGTGGCTGCGTCCGAAGCTGGAGTGAGGACTGTTGACGGATGGAGGGCTTCTGCTGGGTAAGCAGCCACAAAGCCCTGTCGATCATCAGGCTACCTCGACAACATATATCAAGGTAAAATGCTGCACAGTGGCTCATACCTAGCTTCAAGAATGAGGCGTGCTATTTATACGCTGTAATAGTACCCACAACGACCGCGTATTGTATTTTAAGCATGAAATGCTTTTAGCTCCCGTTGTCGGCAGTGTGGTGACGTCACGCCGAGACCGAGAGCCATCATCCGGGCACTGAAATCCACTCATCCGGGCACAGAATTCCACTCATCCGGGCACTGAAATTCACTCATCCGGGCACTGAATTCCACTCATCCGGGCACTGAATTCCATTCATCCGGGCACTGAAATCCACTCATCCGGGCACTGAATTCCAGTCATCCGGGCTCTGAAACGAGAACATCCAGGCACCGTACGAGACTTACCGAGATTTAACGAGACTCTCTAAGCCCTCCTACGCGACCGGCATGCAAGCGCCGGTCGGTCTCCAAACGAGACAAAAAATAACTGCTGCCAGTGCCTTCTCAATGTTTATCAAGATATCAGTGGAGCTGTGGGTTTGATAATGCACGGAATTATAATTTCCGATGTCTAATAACACGTGCAAAAAGCACATAAATGCCACGTTACACTTCGTTGTCATACATGATCCGGGGGAGAAGCGCTGCGTTCGAAGGGCAAGGCATCGCGCCGAACGGGTGGTGGCGTTCCTCCCTTCCTTTACGGTGCGGTTCGGGTGTCCACCCAGATGGCAGAGAATTCCTGCACCATTTCCTTTCCTCAAAAAACCTTGCGTTCAAATGGCAAGGCATCGCGCTGAACGGGTGGTGGCGTTCCTCCCTTCCTGTACGGTGCGGTTCGGGTGTCCACCGAGATGACATTAGGCCCGTAAACATTTCGTGCTTACTCTACTCTCGTTTACGGGAGAGGCATAGTTTTTTAAGCATGAAATGCTTTTAGCCCCCGTTGTCGGCAGTGTGGTGACGTCACGCCGAGACCGAGAGCCATCATCCGCGCACTGAAATCCACTCATCCGGGCACTGAAATCCAGTCATCCGGGCACTGAAATCCAGTCATCCGGGCACTGAAATCCAGTCATCCGGGCACTGAAATCCAGTCATCCGGGTACTGAAATCCAGTCATCCGGGCACTGAATTCCAGTCATCCGGGCACTGAAATCCGCTCATCCGGGCTCTGAAACGAGAACATCCGGGCACCGTACGAGACTTAACGAGATTTAACGAGACTCTCTAAGCCCTCCTACGCGACCGGCATGCAAGCGTCGGTTGGTCTCCAAACGAGACAAAAAATAACTGCTGCCAGTGCCTTCTCAATGTTTATCAAGATATCAGTGGAGCTGTGGGTTTGATAATGCACGGAATTATAATTTCCGATTTCTAATAACGCGTGCAAAAAGCACATAAATGCCACGTTACACTTCGTTGTCATACGTGATCTCTTAGGGGCTTCGCGCATCGAAGCAAAGCCGCGCAGGCGCACAGGGGCCCGGGGGAGAAGCGCTGCGTTCAAAGGGCAAGGCATCGCGCCGAACGGGTGGTGGCGTTCCTCCCTTCCTTTACGGTGCGGTTCGGGTGTCCACCGAGATGGCAGAGAATTACTGCGCCATTTCCTTTCCTCAAAAAACCTTGCGGTCAAATGGCAAGGCATCGCGCTGAGCGGGTGGTGGCGTTCCTCCCTTCCTGTACGGTGCGGTTCGGGTGTCCACCGAGATGACATTAGGCCCGTAAACATTTCATGCTTACTCTACTCTCGTTTACGGGAGAGGCAGAGGATTTTTTTAAGCATGAAATGCTTTCAGCCCCCGTTGTCGGCAGTGTGGTGACGTCACGGCGAGACCGAGAGCCGTCATCCGGGCACTGAAATCCACTCATCCGGGCATTGAAATCCACTCATCCGGGCATTGAATTCCACTCATCCGGGCATTGAATTCCAGTCATCCGGGCACTGAATAAAAGGGAAGTTTATTCAACAGTGCAAACAAACAAAACATTGGAAACACACTCATGACTGAGGGCAAAACAGAACGAGAACATCCGGGCACCGTACGAGACTTAACGAGATTTAACGAGACTCTGTAAGCCCTCCTACGCGACCGGCATGCAAGCGCCTGCTGGTCTCCAAAGTAGTCACAAAAAATAACGCTGCCAGTGCCTTCTCAATGTTTATCAAGATATCAGTCGCTGTGCGTTTGATAATGCACGGAATTATAATTTCCGATTTCTAATAACGCGTGCAAAAAGCACATTAATCCCACGATACACTTCGTTGTCATACGTGATCTCTTAGAGGCTTCGCGCATCAAAGCAAAGCCGCGCAGGCGCACAGGGGCCCGGGGGAGAAGCGCTGCGTTCAAAGGGCAAGGCATCGCGCCGACCAGGTGGTGGCGTTCCTCCCTTCCATTACGGTGCGGTTCGGGTGTCCACCGAGATGGCAGAGAATTACTGCGCCATTTCCTTTCCTAAAAAAAACCTTGCGTTCAAATGGCAAGGCATCGCGCTGAACGGGTGGTGGCGTTCCTCCCTTCCTGTACGGGACGGTGCGGGTGTCCACCGAGATGACATTAGGCCCGTAAACATTTCATGCTTACTCTACTCTCGGTTACGGGAGAGGCAGAGATTTTTGTCTAATTACTGTTATTAATGAGACAGAGGCACAAGACACATTATTTAGAAAAATAATCGTATTTACTGACTAAACGCAAAGGCAAAAAGTGTGTATATATCATTTCGTTAGTGTTGTGTACGATCATACTCTATAAGGCTGCCCCGCCGCGGTGGCTCAGTGGTTACGGCGCTCGGCTGCTGACCCGAAAGACGGGTTCGAAGGCTAAATTATTGAGGCCCGAGTGCTGTGCGATGTCAGTGCACGTTAAAGAACCCCAAGCGGTAGAAATTTCCTGAGCCCTTCAATACAACGTCCCTCATAGCGTGAGTTGCTTCGTGACGTTAAACCCCAATAAACCAAACCAAACCTAATAAACAAAACTAAGCTACGAGGCTATGTTACAGAGGTACTGCTTAGTCTTTTTTCTGCACGCATGTGAATGTCATGCTCAGTATTTCGTCTGTGGGTTGCTTGGTATAACCCATTCATTACATAGACAACTAAACGCTTCACTGCACATTTTGGTTGTGCAGGAGACCGCGGATATAAACTGTAGCCATGGCTTCTCACGCCAGTGTCCGGACATCCTGCTGCAAACTCGGCAGAAGGGCAGTGCAACGCAGCACATGCAACAATGCGATGTTTGTAGAACTCTGTATTGGTGTCTTTAAAAGCCGATTCCGGGGCCAGCAGAGTAACCGGACACCACTACAAGCCGAATCAGCGATGGTCATTATTGTAGCGAGTGTCGCGTTGCACATCTGCCTGGAGTAATTCTTGGCAGCGGATGGTGCGGCAACAGTGGCAACAGCAGCTCCACCAGCAGTAGTTCGTCATCACCTGGCAGCTGTGGCTGCAATGTCCCACCGTGCCGGGGTGGCGAGTTGTCGCAGCCATTCTTGCAATTGGCACTGCCATCGCCTTGTATTAGCCTATGAGCACCTGTGTGGCATCATGCCCTTGGCGACAGGCAGCCGAGCGCCAGTATTTTTAAAATGATTTCTTCCTATGTATGGTTCGAAGCCTGCAGTGACAAGGAATGAAGTGCGCACACCAGCTGCTGCTTCGACAATGTTCACCAGTATGCCTCCCATGCATAGCCAAGTCTGCCGCAACGCAGACTCCTCAAGTCGAATTAGGCGCCGGAACAGATCGCCCGACTAGTGAAATTCGTGCTTGTACATTGTCATTCGCCGTTGCTTACTTCCACTTGCATATTCAGGCGTATAGTTGCCTGCGGTCACTACGTGTTTGACTAATGTGAATGAGCGAAACGTGTAGCGTGGAGATTGCAAAGCACAAGCACAGCGTTTGTTTTTGCACCACATTTATTCATTGTGCACAATAAATTCTCTTTCGCCACAGCTTTTTATACAAGTCTTCCTATTGCAATACGCAGCGCGAAAACACAAAGCATGTAGTAGCATTCACAGTGAATCACATGCGCCTTATCAAGTGCTGAACAGATGATACTCTGCAGAGATTTCCGGAAAATACTTGTACCTTACGCTATGGCCAAACGGGCGAGTTGGCCATGTATTTTAAAGACAAACAGGGCGAAAGACGTACATGAAAAGTAGAGCGAACAGAGGACAGGCGCTCCGCCTTTGTCTCCTCTTCTTTCTGCCTAAGCCTTTAGCAATATTTGCGCTTAAACGAAGTTGTATCTTGACTGCAAGCTTGTACGCAAATAATTCGGCATGCGGTGCGAATATGGACTGTGTTGAAACACGTTACATATTGGAATTTACAGCAAGTTTTACATGAGACATTGCTCATCATGGATTTTTCAGGACTACAAGACACACGAATATCACAGACGCGCACCCGCCGAAGTTCTTCGGTCTGCATTTATTTCAAAACCAGGCTTTAGAATATTTTTCGGAAGGATCCCGTCAACCCTAATTTTTCCTCGGGTCTTTTCTGAATATAGGGTACACTGCAGGTTACAAAGGTTACACTGCACACGACTGACACTGCGCGCAAAAGCAGGAAAATTGATTCCAACAAAGAAGACAGGTACAGAAGTTGCACCTTGTGCGCTTGGCAGATCTGCAGGTAAACAACTGGAAAAAATGAACAATGAAAACAGTACACGAAGCTTCTGCACCTGTCACAGCTAAGAATAAATGCATCACAAAACACGAATATAGCACACGAAGCCTCAGCACCAGGCAGAACGTAGAAGTACATAAGAAAAAAATAAAACTTCGTAAAAATAAAACTTCCGCATCTGGCAGAGTTCACAAGAAATACTTAACAAAAAAATGAAAAAAAAAGTGCGTGAGGCTCCTGCACCTGGCAGGGGTTAAAACAAATTAAAAAAACACAAATGGTGCTTCTGCCCAGGGCTAATATTAAACGAGTACAAAAACAAACTAAATGGCAGGTGTAAATAAAGTAAACTAAAATAAATACATACAAGAAAAGTTCAAAAGGTGCAGGTGGCTCGAGCTGGCTTCTTAAGATGATTGCCAGCATGTCGACCGTCTGGAGGAGCAGGTCTTGCTGTGCATTTCGACTGCGCGCAGCAGCTGCCACCTGCCGCATGGCTTGAGCGTAAAAATGCCCTAATTTTTTGCTGAGCAACACTATTTAGACCCGGCTTAAGCTTTGTGAAAAAGGTTAGGTGCTGAGATATTTTGGGCAAGTATGGTTGTATAAAACTTGTGATTGTTTCATAAACTGAGCTCTCCCTGCCACGTCCCTCAATAGATGTCAAACAGAAGTAGAGGTGTTCAAATTGGGCATGGGTATTTATGCTGAAGGTGAGGGCTTCTGCTCTAGAAAATGCAGAGGCCGCCCTTTGTACACACTCCAGCCGGCCCTGCTGAAGCGCACAGTTCTGGCGGTTTCAGGCCTGAGTAAGGTCCGCCAAGCGCCACGTTTCATGTAGCGTGTGCCGCAGCACCTCATCTCCCTCATCCTCTCTTCTTTGGCCGGCATGGTGCGAGATGCGGTGAGGACAGCAGGGGGGGGGGGCAGTAGTGATGGCGGTGCTGACGGCTGCGGCGTGCGCTGTGGTGTATCTATCTGGAAAGAAAATGCGCTGGTCACACAATGCGGCATGCGGTGGAATAAGCAAAGCGTTTGGTACAATGTCTTAGCAGACTTGACGTGAATACACTGGGCAGCAATGACAGAAGGCACAGTTAGTCATACGACACGGGCACCACTGTCGTAGCATATTTCGTGCGTATATTTTCCAGACTGCTAGGAGACATCAGAATCTGACTGCAAGAGAAATAAACACTCTGCACTGCGTGGCAACGCAAGAGACACAGTTTTTCGGACAGTGTACAATCACCGAAGTTATACGGCTACTGCTGCAAAGGCTATTACTTTAAAGGGACTATGCAATGAATTAACAGTCACTTGTAAATGTTCTAAATACATAGAAATAATGCTAAGAAGCATTCACACCTAGTATGAGTCTTCGGAACTGAGCCGGCAATTTATTATGAATTTTTAAAAAACGCATTCTTCAATATTCGCGGGCCGATTGGTGTCTTCGTTGAGACCGACTTTGAAACTAAAATCGGTAAAAAGAGGCGTCACTAGTCCCGTCACGTCGGGAGGCCGCTACACGATGTCATTCGCTAGAGCCACGGCAACCGCGACGTCACGGGTACGCTTCCGGTAGCCGTGAAAATCGTCTGCTCGAGCCGCCGCGTGACCCCCTCGGGCAAGCGCGAGCCAGGGCATTGCCTTCACGCATATGTTTTCAATTTACCACTGCCGCCTCTTTCTGTCGGGAGTTCGGGAACCACTCGCAGTGCCTTTTGTCGCAGTGGCAAGCAAAGAAACCCGACGTTCGACGCGATCCACGAAGGCGAAGAGAGACCGCAGTGACGCTGCCGACGCTGCTGCTGGGTGCGACAACCAGAAGTCGGAAACCAAACGTCAGGGAAGGACGTATTTGCGGGCGGGGCCAGTCCCAGAGCAGTTTTCTTTGTTTTTTCTTGGTGCTCCGCGCGTATGAGTTGAGGGGGGAGAGGAGTACCGTGATTTTTAATCGTCTATAACTTCGTTATTATTGATGCTTGTTCAAACATTCTTGCACTCGGGTGACGAGTGATGGAATGCCTATTTCTCGTCTGCTTTACGTAATCGAAATTAATTTACTGCTTAGTCCCTCTAAAGCAGTTGTGAGAAAGGGTAGTGTGGAGCTTGGATATTGGCACGCCAACTGACGTACTGCGGGGCTAAGCGTGTCTTTCCAACTGGCCGAGTCTCCCCGTTCATCTCTTCTGCTTTAACAGGGTAAAACATGCGGTTAGTGTGCACTGATTAAACATGAAACCTAAAAGAGCACTAGCAAAAGACAAGCAATCAGAATAATTCGCAACCTGCAGTTTAGGCACTTCTGCACTTCCTACACTAAACTAAACCACATAGGAGGTAAACAGTGGCCGCGAGTCGTAAGGAATGCACATCATGCGTTTAGGGTGTTCATCTCCCCGGGATTAAGCACGTAGCCGCTGGTCCCCGCCGCGGTTCCGAACGACATCCTGGGCCGACTGGCTACGACGTGCTCTTGGAAGAGACTGGCGGCATTTTGCTGGGGACGATCGCCCACGGGCGGCTCGTACTGCGGCTGCAGGAAGCCTTAGCGCCGCACGTATGTGCACGAGTGTGTCAACGTTCTTCCCGGAAGAAAATGTCTCACTTCCCAATAACGTCATCGCTGTTTGCAAAGGGCAGTGTTCTCCTGAAAAGTTATGAACCAACACGCCCAAATAGAAGTACTTCTTAGTATACTATCGCTCTTTGCACCCTTCCCACGTCATATCTTCCACCACATTTCCGGCCTTCTCACCGTCTCCCTTTGTTCACTTTTTTTTTCTTTCTTTCTCCTAATCCCCTACTACGAGTTCTCGGAAACCATGACATTCCTGTTACCCCCTCCGCCCCCACCTTTTGGCTTTCTCTGAACTCGAGCATTTCCCCCCCCCCCTCTGCCTTTCCTTCCTTGGAAATGCCCCCCCCCCCCCTTTTATTTCTCCTTTCAGTGCCAGCCTATTTTGTTTGCCTTGTTCTCATTTCCCTGTCCCACGCTGACTAATCCTCTTCGCTGAGTTTTTCAGGTCCACCCAGCGCCAACCCCCCGTCGTAGCCCCTTCAAAGCCTTTGTTCATTACACACCCCCCGGATATAAGTTTTTCCACTATTGCAGCTTAACAAATCAAGATTCACCTCCCTCCCCTTCCTGACACGCATCCCCTCTCACACCACTTTCCTTCGACCTCCGGGGCCTTCCTCCTCGGAGCGAAGGCCCTATTTAATCCCTGCCAATGATGAACGCTTTGCTCAGACGAAGACAAGTCTCCTTGTCGAAACGTTGGCTCAAGCAACCTGAGGTTTTCCCCTCCCATGTACATTTTGTGATCGCAAAGGACCATCTACCACACCCTCTCTCTACCATGTATTGGCATGAGCTCTTCCTTTCTCGACGTCCTTCTTTTATGCGCCATTTTGTAGGCTAGACTAGAATTCCCGCGCGGAGACTTGCAGCAGTGAACAGCAGGGAAACAGCCAATAATCGTTGGTCTGCAGCTTGGGTTCGGGCTAGTAGGTTTGCAGCAACTTAAAGCACAGGTTAAGAATGAGCGAAAACATCCGCTCCCCTCCTGGGGTCCCTTTTTGGCCGGCGCCCTGCGCCGTCTCATCTTCCGACTCACGAAAACCATTGCCGTCAGAATCACACCAGCAACCGCGCGGTGGCGATGGACGCTCGCTGCTTGTGCCGTGTCTTTTCACGCGGTTGCCTTTGTGACTGTTCGTCTAAGTTGCTTTAACGACGTTAAAACCATACTATTCACGACGTGAAAAAACACCATCATAAGCCAACAGTAGAGTAACTCGTTAACCCAGCGTTCGTGCGATTCGGTTTTCAATCGTTAATCGATTTAGGCAACAATTCTCTGTCATTTTTTCCCTGGCTTTCAACCTACGGGATCAGCCTGTATGACGCATCGACCCATACGCGATTAAATACTGCACGCGGCTTACCCGCCTGCTCTGCACACAAGAGAGCGAGCCAACAATGGAGAACTAGAAGTTCCCTTATTGAAGTCCTCTTTGTCGAAGCCATGTCACGAATTAGTCACAGAAACCGTTAGCCATCAAATGGGAAGGCTGAAGAAAGGTGGGGACCACCAGCAATCGTGAGTTGCAAAGGAAGCGAAAAATTTATTTGTTGCGTAAGATGCGAAGGAATAAGCAAGAAGACCAATGAAGGATGCAGTTCCGTGATTCCACCGTAGGTTCATCGGCTGACGCATGGAATTAAGGTTGCCGACAGATACGTAGTTCAAGTCATGCTTTCAGCCTTAAAAAAAAAATTATCAAGTTTATTCGCATTGAGGAAAAAACAGTTCGGAGATGGTGGTACCAAAGGAATAGGTTAGGGGCTGTAATATCGAGCGTGCTACGCGCCGTTGATCGGCTCCAAAGTGGGTGTGATTGTATAATGAATGCGGCCTGCGCGAAGGTGTCTTCCGGAGAGACTGGACGGTGTGTGCATGTGTGGCGTATTGGACATGGGAAGTACGTGGGACAGGGTTACCCTTCGAGCAATTTGACTCTGGCTAGACTCCAAGGGTTCAACGTAAGGACATGGTAGCGAGCCATAGAAAGAAAAAAAAACAGCAGTGGCTTAGCTCAGCTAGGCCAGGATATACGTAGCGAAATCAGTTTCGTCTACTGATATTTCGGCAGCGACACGCCGTCGTTCAGCAGCATGATGGCGCCTTTTCGCGAGACGTTCACCTTGTTCTTCGGGCGTCTCGGCCGCTCGCTTAGCCTTTCTCGCCTCGTTTTCACGCTGTCGGCCGGCCTTGTACCATGCGACGACTTACATACTGAAATACTCGATTTCACGCAGGCTGCACAGCTGTCGTGAACAGCATAGCCGGTCGCATGCGCAGTGTAGCGCTGGGGCTGCGGCTCCATGGTTGCCGTGGTAATAGTTGCCATGGTAACGGCGCATGCGAAGTAGCGTGTTTTTGCTGGCGCCGCTAAATGTGCTCCTGCAGTCTACTGTGCCTTTCGCTACAAAATGACTGGTGCAGCGTTAAGCGACAGGAAGAGGGCAGAGTGTCTCAGGGGTGAAACACGGGTTAGTGACATCCTAGTCCGAATAAAAAGCAAAAAATGGGCTTGCGCAGGGCATGTAGTGTGAACACAAGATAAACGATGGTCCGCCAGGCTAACCGGCTGTATTCCAAGGGTAGAAAAGCATAACAGGGGGGCAGAAAGTTATATTGATGGATGGGATTGAGACGTTTTCGGAGATAGGGTGGCTGCAGCTGCCACAGGATAAGGCAAATTAGAGAGATATGGTAGAGGTTTTTGACTTCCAGTGAGCGTAGTCAGGCTGATGATCTTTTAAATGCAGCAAGAGAGATGTGCTTCTTACCGAAATGAAGTGGCTCGAAAAGCAACAGAAGCATTCGAAATTTCAAAAACAAACGAATCATGTGTGAGCGATTCGTCTATCAGCCTGTCTGAAAAAAGATGGGATTTTTGAAAATAGGAAAAGATTTGGCTGTGGAAGTTTCCCGCCCAAAAAGCTGGCACGTTGCGTGCTATTGTTCTGGGTTGCTTAACGCATATGATATAACGTATTGCCGTGATTCTAACGTGCCTTCGATTATAACGGGCACCTGTTTTTCAAGGTTAGAAAGAATAAACTAAATTTACTTCGACTGTAACTGGTACCAGATTTCCATGCTTACCTAAAGAAATATGCACTCGAGACCGCCCGATTTCTGCTTAGCTTGTAACTTCTTACCCTCTTAGGAATGAAAGTTGAAACCTTTGTAGCCCACAAAATGCTGCGACGGGAGCTCCCGGAATGGCGGCGCTCTCGGGGATATTGAGAGAACGCCAACGTATAGGCCCCCACTAGACGGGAGCGTCGGCTGCGCCATTAGGTGCTTAAAAAGCACCGCATGCAAAGTGGCCTTTCTAAGCATGAAATGCTATGTCCCCGTTGTCGGCGCGCCGAGGGTGACCTTGGAGCCTGAACGGACAGCATGGAGACGAACATAAACGAATACTGCAGGAATTTTCAGTTCACGCGCCCATGGTGCCTACGTACTGCGCTCCAGCAGAAGCAGCCCATGCGTTAACAACGTCTGCGTCGCCCCCATGGTGCTAAAAGCCCGTGCGCGGCGCGAAATAGCCTAGGCTCTGCCCGGCAGCCCGAGAGGCGAAAGCGCAGTCCTGGCGACTCGATGTGCGAGGTCGCAGCGCCGCCTGAGTTGTCAGTACGAAATGAGCGCACCGGCTACATAAGCCCCGTGGCGCGGTCGGTACAGCTGAGCGGCCATTAACCAGCTGTGGTCGCCATAAATACAAACCGACAAACACTCTCGATCGCCAAGGACGTTCATAAGAGCTACTGCTGGTGCTTTTTTGGTATAAACGTACGAGCGGAGGAAAGCTTAGAAAAAAGTGGCTGCTGTGGGACGGTCCTCGAGGCTGGAGTGCTGCTGTCAGAATATGCTACGCGTTTCCTGCAGTCTACTCTCGACAGCAAGGTAGTGTGCCAATATTTTCGCACCATGCGTCATACTGTACACGGCGCGTCTTCACAACCGATGTTTCCTTGCTGGCTCAACTGCAGGTCGCCCCATTGGTGACGGCGTATTTCAGATGCTCGCGATGCCCCTCGACAACTATGACTGCCGTAGGCTAAGTATACAATATCGATGCACAAGAAGTACTCAGCCACCATTTCGATGGCGCCGATGGCAATAGGCCTCATCTGGATTAGTTTCATTTTCGTATTCTATTCTAACATGTATGTCATTTAGGAGCGATAGCTCAACTCAATGCCGTATTCGAGTTTCAGTGCAGAGGATACGCATGAACTTCAAATGACCTTCTAAATTAGCAGTTTTTCACAGCAAGTGACTTAACCCGGAAGTCAAATGATACTTGTACTGTGGCCAGGCGATAGGGTCTCCAAATTCTACTCGTGATATTTCTAAAACGTGGTCCACCCCACCCTCGAAATTCGAGCTACAACGACTTGGACCAAAACCGGTGTCCCGACTAATTTGCGTGGGTCACTCCCAAAGCTTACCGCACCCACGAAATTTTATTTGCTTAAATTTGAAACAAAACCATGTCCAGCTGCCGCGGTGGCTCAGAGGTTATGGCGACCACCTGCTGACCCGAAAGATACAGGTTCGGTGTGATTTCGATTGAGGCGAAACTCTAGAGGCATGTGAACTGTGTGATTTCAGTGCACGTTAAAGAACCACAGGTGGTCGAAATTTCAGAGCCCTTCACTACGGCGTCCCTCAGCCCGAGCCGCTTTGGGACGTTAAACTCCCATAAACTGTCCAGCCTAATTCGACTATGCCATTGACCTTAGTCATTCCGTTGGTTTTACCTTGTTTTGACCCTTTAGTCACCTTGACACTAAAGGGTCAAGGTCACTAGAATGTCATTTAACAATAGTCAGGTTATAGACTACGTATATGACCATGCCATACTACGTCAATGGTGACGTCCTGCCCTGTATGACAAAAGTTATCGAGCGTCAACAACAATCCCTGTCCAACGTCAGTTTCATAAACGGAATGAGAGAACTAGGTATTGGGCTCAGCTTTGATTCCAACGTTCAAATCACGCAATGGAGCACCAAAATAAATCTCATATTCGAAGAAGTGACCCCAGCAAATATGACCATACAGCAAACTATAGCCAACATCACGGAACAAGAAGGTGTTTCTCAGAACCGGTGTGAATCAAGAAGCAAGCTAAATACTTAATAAATGCTAAAGATTTAAAAAACTCAGCAATTAATCAGTAAGAACTCACATATAGCAGCCGCAAGCAACACGTTAAGGCTGCAGGTTAGAAAAAGTAATCATAGCAGAAGCAATAACGCAGCTTTATTGCTCGGCCACTCGGTTTGGCAGCAGTCGCTAAATTTTAGTTGATTTTCCGGTAAAAAAGGTGCGCTTGAAGATCAAATAAATGCGTTATTTTCGATGCGAGTTAGAAGACGCACGCCGATGATTCTCAATGCTAACAAGCACACAACTATTGAATGTTTGTGTTCAGACGTAGGAGCCACTTGAACTTCCTGAGTAAGGACCTGCCACTAAGCATGCCGTCGAGCTTGTTTCCGCGAGCAAGAAAGTTTAAATTTCAGCTCGGTCAGCAGCAATTGTAAATTATTTGTTGAGACTACAGGGTGTTTTTATTTTAACCCTGTAATTGCTATATAATCTCCAGCTATTGCTTGCGGGATTTCAACTCCTGACTCTTATCTGATGATACTGTTCTCATGCCCTTTTTTTTCTTACCACTTTCATCACCTTGCATACGCACAAAACTGTTCGCACATGAACTAAAACAGAACTCAGAAGGAAGAATTGGTAAGAAAATGCAATTCCAACGTATCGTCACGTTAAATTTTACAGGACACAATACCACTGCTGGAAGAAAGCGGCGGCAAACGCAGTTGTTGCTGCCCCTGCGCCAATCGCCACGCCATATCTGTGACCGGTGGCCAGTTCATCATTCGGAGCTTCACGTAACTGAACTTCTTCAATCGGGACATGATTGTGCTAATAATGTGATGCGAAACACGACAGTCGCGTAACAACGAGTAAATCGCACATGCTTTATTATCTCAGCACGCGCAGGTATAACCAGTGTTATGGCCGGGGAAAATATTGCGTTTTTCTTTTCCAAATCAACGTATTAAACATACTTCCTTGAGCAAATACTAACGAATCAAAGTTCATATAAGTCGAACACAAGAGATATTCAAAAATCAAGGTGCAGTACTAAAAACGTTTCTTAAAGCAGATAGACTTCACTGATTAGCCCGATCTGCTGTCTTGTTCTAGGAACCAACACGCACTACAGAAGAGCTGTTTTCTAATTCGGACCGAACTAGGCTGCCTGCATTTTTTATGGGATGTAATCAGGCCCCGTTTCTGATAATATGACGATACGGATACATAACTCTTTCAATTTGTTTTCTGAACCTCGAGTATTAAGGACAAAATGCAGCGGTTGATTCGCAAGAGAGTAAGAAAGCGTCCAACAGGACAACCTAGAGACCAAGGCGGCTTCAAAGAGTGAGAAAAATTTGTAATAAAATGAGCAATTCCAACTGCTTCCATAACAAGAAACAGAAGATGCGGAGATACATGTTACACCTTTTTTGTACCTTGTCACATGGCTAAGACGTCTCTTAAAGGGTCACTGAGCTAAACCTGTAGAGCTGCATTTTCAAAAGAAAACGGCTTTTACTGGCTAGAACTGAAGAATCCGACCTGCTTATTTGAAAAAGAAAAGGTACTGAATCCACTTTTCTAAGGAAATTCTTGCTGCCGGACCTGGCGACCGCTTCTGGAAGCTATAACTGTGACGTCACGTAATGCTTGCTATATACCTATGTACGTGTGTCTTTGGATGACTATGAACGCTGTCAATAAACTTGTAAAATCCGTTCCGTGCATGTGCTCGTGTAGTCAGTACCTTAAAGGAAAAAAGAATGAAGGATGCTTACCCTGTATTAGATGTCCAGGAAGGATAGGTCCGGGTCTTGAACAGGTTCCTCGGACGGCACGGTCTCGCCGTACAGCCAGGCCGGGAATGGTGCACCGGTGACGGGGTAGGCATCGTCTTCCTCCTCGTCTTGAAGTGCCGGCGCGGTGTCCTCGGCAGGAAGTTGGAGTCCGCTGGGTCCCGGGATGGCCATCAAACAATCCTGGCTCTCAGCAGCAGGCGCAGGGTTCGAGGGCGTCTCCATACTGCACCGCTTTGAAGGGCCGGGCTCGTCTGCGGATTAGAACGAGTTACATGAGTTTAACCTTTCGCCTTTCACGCCGGGTCTAAGAGACAGAGAGAGTGAAACGTCCAAGGTCGTACCATCAGTAGGATCACGCTGGTGCTCATGGCTGGAGCAGGTGGCAGCAGGAGCAGCGGGTGCTTCGACGTCACCCTCCCAGTCGGTGTCGCCCTCGCTGCTGTCGCTGCAAGAGTCCATCAGCCACAACCACTTCTGTAAATGCCTCTCCAGCAGCAGGCGTCGGTGAATTCCCAGGTCACGAGGGTCCTCGTCAATGTCCCGGATCTTCTGTACAGCCGCGTAGAGAATAGAGCGTATGTTCTTATCCATGGCAGAAAAGAAAGAGTACTCACAAAGTTTCACAAACTCCAAGAAGCGGGAACGTCCGGCGAGTAGCACTGTCGGGACCAGAGTGGGCGCGTGCCTATTTCCGGTCGCGCCATGCGGACGTGTGGAGAGGGGAACGATGCATCTGAGGGGACAGACCAATAAGCGGCCAGAAGGAAAGGGAAAAAATTGGAACGGGAAGAGGGAAGGTTGATGCTTATGTATGAATTCTTATCAAAGAAACTTTTCCTTTTCCTGTTTTTTTTTTCGCTGCTGTGGACATTTCTTTACGAACATATTTTAACGACCAATGAAAGAGCAGTGAAATAAAATGGAGACACCCATTTCAGACCATATAGTAAGCATTTTCACGGCTTTCTCTCTAAGCCCAATTACTAAAAAGTATTGGAAGGAAAAACGATGGATATTTTAATTGGCTCTAAAAACTTGTTGGACGCATTATTATCATGAAGTCTCCCAGTGCGATATTATAAAAAAACATCATTGCTAGTTTCCATGCACGACCACCCATACCTAAAAATGGATAGAGAGATTTCTCATGGATTTTTTTCTGCCTGTTAACAATTGCAGGACGCTGCTAGCTGTTGCGCACCTTGGCAAGTGCGGCGTTTGAAGGGTAATTACGTAAAAATTGTATTGCCCACTTTAGAGTAAAGCATCTTTCAATCAACAGAACAACGGGTTAAAAACAACCGGCACCATCCTTTTTTCCCCAGTATTTATAGAAAACCCGCGAAATATAAAAAAAAACTGTGTTACTGCGCGGACGTACTGTATAGCGTTGCCAAGCGCGCTTTGAATAGAGGATGTGTGCCCGGTCACAGCCTCGAATGAACTTCCCGACACAGCTGTCAGCATAGGCTGGAAAGATGTGCGTAGATAGATGTGCGTAGGCACATCTCCCAGGAATTGAGAGCACGCGTTGTGTTCTCTGATAAGCTATAGGGAGGCCACAGTGAGGAAATTTAGGAGACAGTTCTTATTGAGCAATAGTTCAAACCATTTTCCGTTTTCTTTACCTGTACCATTTTACAAACCGTCGTATAGTATAGCGGCAGCTCACTTGGGTATGTTCAGCGCGCGTGTTTAGAGATTTCAAAACTGCATTGCAAGGCTGCATTGTTGTAACGCTTGAGTGCAGTCATGTGGAATTTTTCATACTTCACAGGCTCCTTTTAAATGCCACAAAAAACGACCGCGCAGGACGCACGGTGGCATATATAATTATATTTTAGCCCCCTCTGCATCTTCACGAAACGTGTTTGGTCCTAATGTGACTACTACTTTTATCTTTAATTAATCGTAGTTGAGTAGTTATTAAGCAGAAAAAACCCTCCCATGAGCTTTACTTGGCGGGAAACACTGTGTTTTGGTTTCAACAAGCTGGAATTTCCCTTCAAATTTTCATTGTTGGTTCTATAGTTACGTGCACCACACCGCAAGCGCGCCCAACGTATGTCCGGTACGAACCACCTTTAGAGTAAGAGTCCGATATTCCGACGACTGTCTAACCGTTGTTATTTTTCCAACACACGATTTAACACACGCCTCTGGGTACAGCAAAATGTTGTGTGCAGAGGCTATATATAAAGTAGCCAGCTATCGGCTACGCTGCTGTAACTTCACAGAAAACACGACTTAACGCAAACACGAAACTAAACACAAATAATACAGCTAAAAGCATAGCAAGGAAAGAGGGCAAATCGACAACACAAACTAAAGCTCTGGGGAATTCAAATCAAATACTTCGTTCAGTGTTCGGTAAAAAAAGAAACCAAAACAAATTTTAATTTTCACCGCTAATAAAGTAGAGTTTGTTCTTACCGGTGCATCGCAAGGATGACAGGTCATAGAAGGGAAAAACAATTGTTGAGTGAAGCTACGTTACAAGGGGTGAGCTTTGATCAACAGATAACGAAATTTTTATGGCAAGGCGAAATCAGCATTCATGCCCCATCAGTCACCGCGGTGTCTGAGCGCTTATGGCGCTCGGCTGCTGACCCGGAAGACACGGGTTCGATCACGGCTGCGCCGGTCGAATTTCGATGCAGGCGAAATTCTGAAGGCCCGTGTGCTGTTCGATGTCAGTGCACGTTAAAGAATCCCAGGTGGTCGAAATTTCCGGTGCCCTTCACTACGGCATCCGTCAGCCCGAGTCGCTTTGGGACGTCAAATTCCCATAAATTGTCCAGCCTTTTTCGACTATGCCATTGACCTTAGTCATTCCGACGGTTTCACCATGTTTTGAAACGCTGAGTAACCTTGACGCTGAAATGGAATCCAAAGCATGCCATGTAACAATAGTCGGGTGATAGACTACGTCAACGATCATGCCACACTGTGTGAATGGTCCCGTCCTTCCCTGTATAATAGAAGTTGCCAAGCGTCAAAAAGAAACGCAAAATAACGTCAGTTGCATAAACGGAATGAGAGGACATGGCCTTTGGCTCAGCTTTGATTCCGACTTTACAATCACGCAATAGAGCACCACAATGAAGCTCATATTCTAACAAGTGACCCTAGAATATATCACTATAGACGAACTGGAAACTGTAGCCAACAACGTCACGGAACAAGAAGGTGTTTCTCACAACCGGAGCGAATCAAGAAGCATGCAAAATACTTAATAAATGTTAAAGGTTGCAAAAAAGTGAGCAATTAATCTGTGTGAGAACTCAAGTATAGCAACCGCAAGCAAAAAGTTATGCCTACAGGTAAGAAAGAATCTAATCATGGTAGAAGCCAGAACAGAGCTCTATCGGTAGGCCATTCGGTTTTCAGCCGCTGATAAATTTCAGTTGATTTTCTTGCAAAAAAGGTGCGCGTAAAAATGGAGTAAATGTGTTATTTTCGATGCGAATAAGAAGACGCACGCAGATGCTTCTCAATGCTAGCAACCCACAGAACTATTGAATGGTTGTGTTCAGCTGTGGGGGCCATTGTGAGCTCCATGAGTAAGGACTGCCCTAAGCATGTAGTCAAGCTTGTTTTCGCGACCAAGAAAATTTAAATTTCAGCTCGGACAGCAGCAAATGCCAATTGTTTATTGAGACTACCGGGTGTCTTTATTTTTAATCCTGTAATTGCCGCATAATCTTCAGCTACTGCTTGCGGGATTTCAACTCCTGGCTCTAACTGATGATACTGTTCTCATTCCCTTTTATTTCTTATCTCTTTCAGCACCTTCCATATGCACAACACTTTTCGCACATGAACTAAAACTGAACTCACAAGGAAGAATTCGTTAAAAAATGCAATTCCAACGTGACCCTCATATGAAATTTCACAGGACGCGATACCACTGCTGGCAGAAAGAGGCGGCATCCTCAGTTGTTGCTGCACCTGAACTAATCGCTGCGCCATATCTGTAACCGGTGGCCAGTTCATCATGCCGAGCTTCACGTAACTGATCTTCTTCAATCGGTACATGACTGTGCTAATAATCCGATGCGAAAGACTACAGTCGCGTAACAACGTATAAATCGCACATGCTTTATTATCTCAGCACGCGCAGGTGTATCCAGTGTTATAGGCGGGGAAAAAACTGCGTTTTTCTTTTCTAAAGGAAGATATTAAACATGTTTACTTGAGTAAATGCTCACGAATAAAAGTTCATAAATGTCGAACACAAGAGATATTCAAAAATAGAGGTGAAGTACAGCACCTTAAAACAGACACACTTCACTGATTAGCCCGCTCTGCTTTCTTGATCAAGGCCCCGACACGCACTATAGAAGCGCAGTTTCCTAATTTGGACGGAACCAGGCTGCCTGCATTTTTGGTGGTATGTAATCGGGCCCCGTTTATGATAATATGATGATACGGACATTTAACGGTACGAATTTTCCTTTCCGAACTTGGAGTAATTAAATCAAAACGCAACGGTTGAGGCGCGAGAGAGTAAAAAAGAACCCAACAGAATTGCATAGAGACCAAAGCGGCTTCCAAAACTAGTTTTAAAACAGTTAGTTTGCTTTATGCAGAGTGAGAAAAAATTATAATATAATGAACAATTCGGAATGCTTCCATCCAAAGAAACAGAAGATGTTGAGATAAGTGTTATACCTTGTTTGTATTTTGTCACATGGCTAAGATATCTGAAACTTTTACAGCTGCATTTTTAAAAGAAAGCGAATTTTACTGGCTAAAACTAAAGAATCCGACCTGCTTATTTCAAAAAGAAAAGGCACTGAACCCACTTTTCCTGGGAAATTCTCGCTGCCAGACCTGGTGACCACCTCTGGAAGCTACAGCTGTGACGTCACAAATGCTTGCTATATAATTATCTACGTGTGTCTTTGGATGAGTATTAATGCTGTCAATAAATATGTAAAATCACTTCTGTGTATGGTCTCGTGTAGTCTACCTTATAGCGCAAAAGTATGAACAACTTTCACTTTGTATTAGATGTCTAGGAAGGAGCGGTCCGGGTCTTGAATCGAGATCATGGATGATGGTGGTATAGGAATCGGATGATGTGGTATCTGCAGCAGTCTGCAAGCCAGACGAGCTAGCGGCTGGTTGGTGTTAAGGCTTTGCCACCAGGTAGATGGGGCCACGTGCTTCGCGGTTAAAAATTTATTTCATTAACTTTTACGCCGAAGTTACCAAGGTTTTGCACGGGGCGCAGCCCCTCGGCAAGCCTTTCATATGATTTTGGCTGCGCCCCCTAGCAGCTTAGCGATGTTGAAACAAAGATTACTTGACTCCTGTCCTGGACCAAATTCCTGTGGTTGTCCTGTACTCTGCTTCGTTGAAAATCAAGAAGCTATAGGCTTGTATTTGGCTAAAAGCGCTCACGTTCAGAGCAGCTTATGTTATTTATGCCATGTGTGTAGCGCTGTAGAATTCGTAGCCATGTTGTTCTACTACAGGCGTGAGTTCAAGTATTAGTGTGTTTTTAAGTCAAGCCTGGATCTTATATGTGACCTGGTCTTGAACGCGCGTACTCGCAGCCCGAACATTTTAAAAGCACTACCCGGCACCAGCGATAACGACTGCTCTCCAATCGTGCAATGATGCACGCTGTAACGGTTTTCAAAGCAAAAACAAAAACCTAAACTAAAAGCAAGCGATCATAAAACCTTGAAACTTCATTGTGAAATTTTTTGTTTGCTTCAATTTTTCTCCTCAGAAAAAAGCGAAAAAAACGTTTTTTTTCCAAAATTGTAGTGTTTTTTTCAGGCCTTCACATCTCTTGTCTTGAACAGGTTCCTCGGCCGGCCCCTTACGAAAATGGCAGATATGGGCCAGATATATTTTATATATGGCTGTATATACTCATATATGGGATCATATACAGTTAAATAGGTCCATATATGGTCGTATATATGGCCAGATATGACCATGGGAAACCTGATATGCCGCCATATACTGCTATATATGGGCGTATAAGACCACAGATACGGGCAGATACGGCCATAAGGTACCTTAAATAGTGCCATATACTGCTATGTATAGTCGTATTTGCGTCCTTATATAGATGCTCATTCTTTATATGGGGACCTTCAAATCCTTATATGGAAACAATCTCGCAGATATGGAACATATCCTACCTCATATATGGGATGCTTGTGCCATATACTTCCGAGCTTAAATAATTAACTTTGTGTCAAGCATGATATTATTGGTTAATTAAGATGGTGAAACACACAGCACAACGAGGTACTAAGCTTTGTATGATTGAGGCTTCAATCAATTTAGACTGCTATTACATACCGGTGTTTACCTAAGGTGAATTAAAGTACAGTGCTATAAATCACCTTCAACTTTGCTATGATTTAAATGTGCTAATACATGCATATACATGCTTTCTATCTTGGGTAGACTTCGAACCTTCCTGACGAACTGAACCTTCCTGACTGGGTCTAAATAAGTGGATTACAAGTCCAGCGAGTTGATTGCGATCGAAATCATAGTTTTTAGGAACATTGATAGATTATAGAGTCCCGAACGTACAACAAGCGCTTGGGGATCGAACTCAGCCCCTTCGCAAACGTGATGAATACTCGAACCATCAAGCCGGTGGTGCGGTGTACGTTCCTTCTTTGGGCGCTGTTCCCCAAAAGTATGTCGTTCTGAAGGACTGGGAAACCTGCATTGTTTGCGGTAATGCCAGACAACAAACGTTTGCAAAACCGCTTCAGCATACAGCCATTTCTTGTCCAGGAGCGTAAATAACACATCGCTCCTTGCGGCACAGGGATGAAGATTAAAACGCTCTAGTATAAATGTCAGAGAAAAAATACAAAATGTTTGGAAATTCATCTATCTAGAGTTGGCAGCAAAACGTTTACAATGCAGACGAGAAAAACTCCACAGCTACAAGAAAATCTTTTACCCATCGCCTTTTCCGCGCCGCCGAGTCTCCGTGGTGTACTGACCAAGCTCGCCATTCTACTCCGACTGTTGTGCCAAGCTGAACAGTTTGTAAAAAATCTTCTGCAAATAGTTCTTGATGCTATGCGCGTTGGTCTGTTTCTTTTCGCCTCAACTTTTTCTTCCCATCATAATCCAACCTACCCTGCCGGCCGATATTCAGATGCCAGTTCTGAGACCGGCCGTCACGGGGAAGCAAGACATCCTTTATTTGCGTAATAAATGAGTCGCCGCTGTGTCCACGGTCATCCACCATATAGTGCCTAGAATATAGCCACCACTCACGGCAAAATGTTCCTTACCCTACTGAGCGAAAGATGGCGTTGCTGAGGCGGTGAGAAAGCTGACCCTCGAGACCCCCCCAGAACAGCAGAAAAGTGACATATTGCCGCCTTCGGCGGTGCTCAGAAGATAGCTGGAGGGTGGGTAGTCCAGGTCCGTGTCGCTTTCCCGCTTTCTTTCGCTCCGAAAGGCACGCCGAGGGTACCGAGGGAACCAGAGCTTTGCAGAGGGGCGTTGCAAGCGCAAGTGAAAATCATCATAGCACCGTCTCCCGCGACTCCCCACAATTGACCGGACAAACCTGTCACCCCTCTGATTGAGAAGTTGCGCGTAACGCCCTTTCTCTTGAAAAAAAACCAGGTCCGCACATGCTTTGCACGTGTAGGACTGCCTGGAAATCTGTTTGCGCTGACGCTTGCTTTTTCCTTCGTGCTAGAACGCTGACGAGATTAAGAGGATTAGGAAAATGTACAAGGGCGATAGAAAATAATGTTAACAGCATGTTGCCTACGCACTGCGAAATTGGAATTCATGTCTGTAGCGTACTTGTGTTCGAATTAGGCGCCGCGCTGTTCGCATTTCTTTCTATCGCGACAGTACCCTCTCAGGTGCAGGTTCCAAGAGAGAGTGGTCAGCGATTTTTTCTTCTGCGCCGAACCTAAAAAAAAAGAGAACTGATAGTGCATCATGTCCATTTTGTGGAGCAGATAGTTGACGAAACCGCAGTTACCGTTGCGGCGAAATGTGTGTCGCAAGTAAATGGCAAGTTCAGTTAAGACGTGGAATTTGAGCTTAATACCTTTTTTTATGGCAAGCACATTTTCGCAAAATACTTAATTTTGTTGGGTAGCTGAGAAATTCGATGTACGCAACTTTTTTGGCCAAATAGTTGGAATTTTTTTACGTTTTTCACTGAATAATAACGAGTATGTGTTTATTTGGACGTAAAATAAAGATAGGCGAGGCTGAAAAGAAAAACTAAAATACGCGCGAAATGCGCTTAGCAGCTGCTCGCTTACGGCTAACAGAAAAAATGCTCTAGTTTGGTCAATCACTACGTAGTGGTTGGTACATTTAATTTAATGCCGATTGCAGCGCACGTGCATTCCCAAAACAATTTATTTGCAGAGCCATCTCTTATATTCAAATGCTCGCTCATGTGCAAGCTAATATCTTTACTACTTTTACTTTGAGACATTTTTTACATCTAGCAAAATAACTTCGGAAATTGAGCCGGGCGTCACACAAAGGAACAATGAGGCGATCACTGACCTTGCCTCACACGCGTCTGCCTAACGCAGCTGTTGATGTCAGCCTCCAAAATATTTGTTTGCGTTACCTGACTGGCGGAGGGCTTTACTGGCAAAAAAAATAGTTTCGTTAGCGCGAGCTCTACGACTAAACACTGCATGCTTAGTGAATTACAATGAAAATTCGTCAGAAATAATATACACGCGCAACATACCAAACCAATTTAGAAAGAGAAAACCGCCTACTTCAGCTTGTGCACAGAAGTTATCCAGGCTTGTCGTCTCTCGTTCTCAATCATTTCACAGACAACAATAACGGGGAAAACCCATTCTTGAATAGGAAAAAGTGCATGAACGTATTTTTTTTCGTACACTGGAAGATTTCACTACACCACCTTCCCGTCGATATGCTTGCATTGTTTTTTTTTTGTCTTGCTATTAATGTTTTTGTTATCGCTCGATGCGAGCGATTGAAAAGTTCTGCAAGATTTTGCTACACATCGATAAGATTCACAATTACCTCAAAAATTTCCTTGGCAGCAGATTACAAATTTCGAATATTGAATTTTTTTTCCTGGAATGTGGGACATATGTCCAGGAAATCTATATAGTTCCAAGGGCTCCTCTTGGCCGGTGATGTTGTGAGAACTATTGTGGCAGCACCCGACACAACAATACGTTTCTCCACTCTCTCAAAGTCGCGGCATTCCAGTCATGACTCACAACGAGCGGCAACCCCTCTTTTGTGCACCCACGAGCAGGAAGGCAGGCATGGGCGTCCGGAGGGGGGTGCAAGGGGGGGCGGCTGCACCCCCCTGGAAAATCACTCATTCGAACCGTGAGTGATGGCCGCACGCTAGGGTCGGTGGTGCGCTCAGCCAAAAGGGTAAAAGCAGTCCTGCTTCCACGCTTTGGGTCACATCTGCGAAATGCCGCGTCCGGGCGCGCGTCGTTTCACCGTTTTCAAACCACGCCATCGTTAGCTCTACAAAAGGGCGACCTGTTGCAGACATAAAGCGGCACCGGCGAGCATGTGTTTCGAGCCGTCTTGAGATGGGTGTCTGTTTCTTTGATCTTTAGAGAGATAGCGACACGGAGGCAGAAAGTGCACAGGGCATCTTGTTTTCGCCTTCGTCGCTCGCTATAATCAGGATACGTTCGTACGCCGGCCACCGATGAATTCTTCAGGGGGGAAGGACAAATCAGCCGTGTCCACCCCCGCTTTGTCGGGGTGCTCAGGGGCAAGCGGGCGATGAGTTGGCGCCGCCGCCGCTCACTGTCTCTTCCGATCCACGGGAGAGCGCAGTTCGGTAGAGGGCCCCTGCCCACCCCAGGGCAGCAGACACTCTCTACCTCTCTTTGAGCGAGCCTCCTCTCCTTCCATTCCCTCCTCGGAATTCTTCTCTCCCGCTCCTCGTCGAGTAGGCTCGGCAATGCAAAATCACCCCTTCGTTCTCCGACGTAAGCCGGAGGCGTGGTGTCTGTGGAGTGCGTCACAGGGTACGTCATGGCCCCGCCTTCGATAGAATACTTTTCTAGGTTTTTGCTGCTGGGTCTGTTCGAGGGGAGGGGGGGGGCGCTGCGGGCGCGCACACTGAACGATGGAGAGGCGCGATCGGCTCGACCACCTAGACTTGTTAGCGAGCGCATCCTTTCATACATCTGTTTGTCATTCCCAGTTAGCGAGCCACCTTTTCATTTTTTTAGGCCCCCCCACCGCTTCACGAGCGGAGGGGCGGAAGTCGGTTCTGTTCGAAACACACGGGGAACACAGTGCGGTACCTGCAACCGCCCGTTTGCTTTTCTTCATGTGTGTTTGTGTTCTGTGTGTTTGTCTTTTCTCCGCTGCGAAGCCCATGTCGTTCATTGGAGTCAAGGCGTACGCAAGATGCACAAAGGATAAGCGGTGTCTGCGGAGCGGTCAAGTGGGCGAGCGAGGGAAAGGCTCTGCTGCACTACTAATTAAAACCTTGTTTTGGGGGGCTTGCATAGAAGAAAAAAAACTGAGAAGGGAGCGCGCACGCAGAGCGTCTTGTGACGTGATCACGGCGGGGGGGCGAACCAACTCCCTCAGTTTTACTATTTTTTTTACTTTTTATGGCTAGGGTTCAAGGCTGTCGCCGCACGCTCCCTCCGCAGTTTTTTTTTGTTCCTTCATGCGGGTTTGTAGGCATGAGCCAGAACAGAAGGCGCTGCGGAAAGCGTAGTGCAGACGACGCGACGCCAAGGCTACGCCCAACCTTCTCCCGTCAGTCAGAACGATGCACCAATGGAGTGCCTTTAGCGAAAGTAACCCCCCATGACGTCAGCGGGGTTCAGAGTAGTGGGGCGGGCCGTTTTTGTTGAAGGAAAGAACGAGCGGGCTTTGATTTGAATTTTCGCAGCTTTTCGGGGCGCGCATGGCTCTAGTATTTTGCAGAGGTTATCTTCGATGCCTCATCTATGCAGTGGGCTTGTTTTTCAAAAATGTCCGGACCCTGGGCAGTGGCCCTTTAAGAATCTTCGGCAAAGGGGATTAGCTGCTTTTGTTCACGGCGACGCAGCCTCCAGAGGCGCCCCCACACCAGCGTTCCTTGCGTCTTCCCCGAAAACCAGCGCCTTTGGTCAACGCAGCCCGATGGCGGCTGTCTGACTCGCCTGTCACCTCTGGCTGGGCCTGAAATCACAACAGCGCCCATGTACTGTACTGTGCGTGTCAGTGCGTGGTAAAGAGACCCAGGTGGTCGACATTATCCGGAACTCTGTACTACTCCGTCCCTCATAGCCTGAGTCGCTTTGGGGCTCTGAACCCCATAAAAACACAAAAACAAATTTTCCGACCTGAGTGGGGGGTGTCCCTTCCCCTCGGAAGTCGCGCGGCGTTCCTGTCACCCCCAAAGTGCGCATTCGGGGATACTGCGGCAAGTAAGCCCTTGCACGTGTGCGCGCCTCTGTGTTTGTGCTTCGGTGGTTTTAGTGGCCGGTTGTCAACGAAGGTGAGAACAACCAAGACAGAGGACGAGAAAAAACGAGCGGCGAGCAGTGTATGTGCGGTTGCTCGACTGTGCGGATGCGCGAGCAAGATGGAGCGAGGTGTATGAAGCTGCGAGCGTGCATTTATCTTGTAAATAAGTTTTCGTTGTATATATAGTCATCTTTTGTTTTCAACGTACGTGTTCAACCGGTATTCCAATCAATGTGTATGATGAGTGTGCACCGAGAGCGTGTAATGAAGCACAGAAAGGAATTTATCACCCGTGTAATCACGCAATTCGCCCAGAAAAATCCGAGGCGCCTACAGTTGCTGTTCAAGGAAGACTGACTAAGTGACTGGACTGTAGTTGCGTGTTCGTGAACATATTGTGCTGTGTGCTGGTCATCAATCCGGGTGAGTCGAAAACCCGTATGCAGCAAGACTGAGCACTCCTCTCCACGAAGTGACAGTATCTTTTTGCTTTTTTTATTAATTTTAATTGTTTCTTTGTTGATAAACTCCAATGTATCTCTCCAAGCCACGCTTTAATTTGCTGTTTGTAATTTTTCTTTCATGTGTGTATTTAACTTATTTTTTATTTATATATAAATAAATAAATTTACTCCGCAACTAGTGCCTTTTTGCTACGAACTCCCCCCCCCCCCGGCGCCAAAAACCAATGGGGCCCCACCTGCAAAAAATTCTGCGGACGCCCTTGAAGGCAGGTGCTCACAATGAAAGAGTGTCAGCAGCGCGAGCAGCACGGGTACCAGTCGAGGCGTTGCTGACTCCATGCGCTCCGCCGGCGACGTGCCCACACAGAATTTCAGAAATGACCAGCAGGCATGAAAAAAGTGCAATATGATCGCTGTTTTACATTCGTTACAAGTCCGGATAGTGAAGCTGGCTGACTGGCTTCAGCATTGTAGTAAATTGAAACGAGGACGCAGCGAGTATATCGCAGTTTTACATGCCTCACTCATTGACGTCCCACTTATAGTTAAGTTATTGAAATTTAAACAGCAAGAGAAAAAATCTATAATAAATTATTTAGCAGTTGTAGGAACACCACGTGGTACTCCATGTATAATAATTCCTCATGCATCATTGCAAAGAAGAAAACGCGCACCCAAAAGTTAGGTGTCCATACTCCTTTAAGTGCGCTTACAGTTTGAAGAACAGGTGTCTAATTGACTCACATAATGAAATCAGCCGCATACCTAACATGGTCGGCTGGAATAGCGAAAAACGCATCGTTACTATACATGATTTTAGTTTCGATACCTGGGCGCCGCCATGTTTGTTTTACTCGAGCGCCGCCTACCGCCGACGCCATCTTGGGCTGATAATTTGCAGCCGGTGGGCTGCAGCCGAAGCAGCGTGCGATCTCTGAAAGTGTCATTCGCCCGTTTTATTCCTGCCAAGCCTAGAAATTTTGGGTGGGCGTTCGCCTCCTGTCCATCCTCGTGTGTGCTATGTCATTAGCTCCTGCAATAACCAACTGGGAGCAAGCGACCATTCCTGGACGCAGCGAACGATCAGCATCGGTGAGTGCCATGCTCGCAGTTGACGCATGCTTTTTTGTCGCCGGTTGCCTGTAGAGCAAACGTGGCACGGTGTTGCATGTTAGAAAAACGAAAGCAAAATGTGTTGAAACACAAGGTCGCGGAGGGCAATGATTATCTAGTTTTTTGTGGAGCGCAGTTTTTCATGAACGCTTTCGCTGCCTGCTTGGACATGGCGAGTGTGACAGTTTAGATGCTAGGCTTGCGACAGAGTACCCCGTTTACAAACTGAACATTTTGGAAACAGCGAGTACATGACCGAAACGAATCCACTTCTGATGATTAGAATGTTTGTTTGCGGAGATACGTGCGATGAAATTGAAATTCGGCCCCTCCTGCCGCTTGCGTAGGGCTGTTCGTACTACGAGCGATACAAGCCCGTTGACTGAAAGCGATTCGCATTCTCGCCTTCTCCGCTCCCGCCAGCACTTACTGGTGCACAAATACCAGAAAATGTGCAGTTACACGATCTAATAGGTTGGTACGCTAATGGAACGCTATTACCACTTACTGACAGGCAGAATCGCCGACCTGTGTTGAGAATTCCAATCTCAATAGAGTCGGGGCACTGCTCAAGTCGCTGCGTTTGTTTTATCTCTGGCACGGTTATCATGCATAGTGTGGATTTTTTTTACAGTGCGTTCGATGCGATTTCAGGCGTATAATTTATTACAATGCATGGCAGAGTTTACCGTCCTGCGCATGCCGTGTATTTTTTCATCTTACGTTGCCATGGCTGCATTTTTTCTCACTTTGCAGTTGGGTAAAAGTTCATGTCGCCGCTTCTATTCCTGCCATGCTGTGCAAATTAAATTAGTATTTTTGCACTAACGACATGTTTATTTTTTTCAGGTGGCGATCCCCACACCCTCCCGATATTGACGATCATGTGGGGCGGCGAAAAGAAGTGGGCAAATTTGTGAAGACCTCACATAGTGTACTGCTGAATTAAAAAAGAGCTCTGCCAAGGCCTTCCAAATACTTGATCTCTTAAAATTATGCACAGATTATAGTTTGGTAACCCAGGCGCTGCGCTTCGTTCCGCGCCCGATATTAGGCACAGACAGTGGGTTTGTTTCTGTCTGCATTTCGTTCACAAACTGCGCTAAAGTTTAGCTTTTTGTTTGCGCAAGTATTTTTTGTTCACCAACTACGTCCACTGCCAATGCAACTCGGGACCGGCGGAAAAGCGGTGAAGAAATGGACACCACAGACGTGATGAGACCTTCGCATAACATGGTGCGCGTGCATACTGGCGGCGTTTGTTTTTTTTTCTACTTTCGTCTACTTTTTCCGCAACCGACAATAAAACAGTGATGCCTAGAAGACGTTCGTGTTCCGTACAACATTGCTGCTCTTGTTGTACAGACGCAAACACGCGCTTGACCGGTAGCTAAGCAGCCGCGGACGTTGCTCCGCGCGCCGGATTATCAGCCCAGGGGAGGACGGCAACAGTGGGGTGTCGCGCAGCGCACGTGTTTGAGAGTATTTCTCCCTCTCCTGCCCGCTCCTCGTAAAATGGTGTATAGACAGACAATGGTAGTGCTATAAACTGGATGTCTTCAGGATGAACACTGCTTCGCTTTATGTAGATGTATTCCGCTCAGAGAAGCATGGGTGTAAGTAAACAAAAAGTCTAAGCATTTCTTGCTGAGTATATGTTACAGGACTTTTGTGTTAGGTATTTCCTCAGGGCATTAATTCAATTAGAGACAGCAAAGGAATTTTGCCTTGATGTATCGCATTATGATAGTAAACTTCAGGAAGGGATTAGCGATGCGAAATGCAATAAATTACTTTACAAAATGTAATGCACTTTCTAGTTTTCTTTCTATTGATTCAGAAAAAGGTTTTTCATGGCGGGAATTCACCAATATCAATATAAAAATTTTATACCGCTCTCTGCAACGTGATAAAAATCAATACAGAAAAACTTATAAGCGAAACATCGTGAAAAGCTACCTAAGCACGCTCAGAAAAACGACTTCGTAACCACAACGCGCACGCACGCATGTAAAAAAAACTGCCCTAACCTGCTGAACCACACAGATTTATAAAAAACTGTAGTCTGAAACTACAGATGCCCGCTCCAAGAACGCCCCAAAAAACCACTGCCTATTACTCAGCGCGTTCGTTCTCTTTACAAAAAGAAACAAAGCAACTACTAGGACTCCTACCAGTGACGGCTCATTGAAAACACCCCAGACTATGTAAATCCGCTCCCAGTTTGCACTCATGAATTTAGTTCCAAAATAGACTCTGTTCCAGTGGACCCTCATGTGCATGAGCAAGCATGCACGATCACCATGGAAAGAAATGAAATTTTAGCTGCGATATATAAACACAGCAGTAGGTCGAGCCACCCATAATTAGCGAAGTTTGTTTTCGCTTTCGGAGGGAATATCTTGACGCTCTCCTAGCTGACTGCAAACTCAACGAGAGAGCGACGTCCACCTTCCCCTCCCCCCCTCCCTCTTCCCTGTTACCCAGATGACGTCACTCGTGCTCGCCAAACTGCTGCGCATGGAGCCTATACCTAACTTCGACACCACAGCCGTCGTTCGGCTATTAAAACCCCATTGCGAAACAGCATGTGAGAAAAAAATGCAATGTAAATTATTTACTGGTCACATGTTAACAGCCCACTTTGTTCCGTCTACAGCAAGGCAAGCGAACAGCGCGTGAGAACAAAACAAAATATTTTGCCTGTCTACTTTCAGCTGTTGTGCAGAACTAGCCTGATTCCTGTGTCTGGGTGAAGGGTCTACCGAAGTATATATTTTTAAACTGGCTGCAAGTGAATACCTCTCCGCAATGTAGAAAAAGAAGGCGATATGCGTGTTCGCGTTTCATTCCGGCTGGATTGTACAGCCGATCCTCCTTGTAATGAACCTGACGCTCATGCTCATTATGTTTGCTTCTTAGTATGATGACTCCCCATATTACCGCAAAAAATACTAAATCACAGAAAGATAGCTTTGGCTCTTGAATTGAAGTCCATCATTGTGCACGCAACCAGACCATATCACGGCGCTTTCCGAGCTCTCCAGCGCCGTCATGAGCTGCTGCGATGAGACCCTTGCTTTCGGCGAATAAGCGCTAGTCCGCATTGTTCGCGTATGTAGTCTCGGCTTTTGTGGAGAACGAACACACAAGTTTTGGCGAATGCAAAGTGTCACAAGTGAAGTTTTGTAAACTGTAACCCTTAGCGGAGGATTGCTGATATCTCAGGACGAATAGAACGAGTGGGAAGCGCCGGTGTCACCCGGCATGCCGAGCATTGCTTTAGGAAGCCGTCAACAGTCGACCACTGGCGCCGCTCGTGGATAACAAATGAGATCCTTTTCGTTGATGCGATCAATCGTCGAACATGCTTCTGGATAAAGCAGTTCAGCACCGAGTATTTGTGGTATGGAAGAAAGCGGATCTGCCACGACCGAGAAGCGCCAGTTCTCCGGCTATCAAGTGTTTCGTCGCAATCACCCGGTCTTCTTGCAGTGATCATGCTGTGTAAACAAGTATAGTTACAATCCGGCCATCAGAAAGAGAATATTTAACATAGCTTACGTTTTATGCCATACAAACGATCGCAGGCAACGGTGGTACTGCAGTGCAGTCGACATTTGTGTATTCCCGCTGATATTTCACGCGCACGCTGTAAATGCTGAATTACGAGTCATTAACCTGAAGCACTAAATTAGCGACAACGCAAGCAGTGTGCTAAACAAAGAGGAGAAGTAACAAGTGAGCAGCAGATGTCGAAATCAAGAGGGCGGAAGCAGTTGCGGGACGCGGCTCTGAGGCAAGATAACGGCCACCGCCAATGACGGGGGCCGTCTCTGTTCGCATTTCGTAAGCATTTGAAACCGCCGAATGTCGGCCGGACGCCGAAGAGCCTCTGAGTGCTCAACTTTCCGCTAAGATACCTTTTTCTCATTTTCCGCAAAGCTCCGTCGACTCGAGTGGCGATCGGTTCGACGGGATTTCAAGCAGCCGTGTAGCACGCATTGGGCATGGCAAGGAAAATACTAGCGATAACGTCAAGGGGAAGGATTAGAGCATTACGGAACAAACTGGTGTCATCCATATCTTAGCACTAATAAAATGCGGAAAAAATCAGCTTACGGTGGCCAAGTAACGAGCCGAACAAAGGTAGACGTTTAGAGTGGCAGAGTGGACTCCAAGGGCAGCGAGTCACAGTCAAAGCTTATGGAATGTCTGATGAGTAGATGTGATGAAAAACAAGGGTACCTGACCCTGCTCGACTCAATTCAACAACATATAACCGGTGGTCGATGGGAGGGTTCTTTTTCTTGTAAAATTCATCACGGATGACGATCCCCGTCTTCAACTTGGGAGTGAAAAGCGACCCTCAGATCAGGCAATTCGGTTCTTATAGCCGTAAAACTGCAATTGCAGCCTTCTGCTTCTCCTTAAAAAAACTACAACAACATGTTGTGCGCTGCAATGGAGTAAAGCGCACACAAATTCCCCCCCCCCCAAAAAAAAAAAAATTCCGACCCAATCCGTGCAATTATGCATGCATGCATATCAGCAATCTAATTTTTCCAATGAAGTTTGCTGACTAACTGCTGTTCCCTGGTAGAAGGCATTTGCTGCTGAGTTTTGTGTGTTCATGACGGCGAGCACTAGATGAAGCTGAAAAGTGTTTCGTTTCACTCTAGGCAAGAGAAACCGAAGAAACATCACGAGATGCACCTGGTCATCACACCAGGGAAAAGTTTGGCGCCATTGGTCACTCAAGTCAGGTCGTAATCGCGTCGATTTAACAGGACATTGAAGATACCTCAGAACGCCGTCGGTTCTTGAAAAATTCAGGCAAAGATAACGCCCTAACACAATGACTGCCTGTGTTTTCACAAAACATGCACTTTAGCTTCAACAAGTTATTGGAATTTTAAGACGTTTGTTAGGAAATTAACGGTGATAATTCCACCACACTATACGGCCACCTGGCCGAATAACTTGCATACAGAAAAAGCGGTGGTGTACCGCTAATCATTTCTTAAAATATAAATTGTGAAACTGCACCTTCACAACATCATTTATGTGTGCAAAAAACTCATGAAACCTATTTGTACAAAACGGAAATTGCCATTTGACTAGCTACATATTTGATAGAGAAGGTGCGCCGTTACCTTTGATAACCAGCTGAAACGTTCCCGTAATCCACCCTGTCGTAAAGCAACAAACATGTAAAATGAAGTGATTATGTGCCACAACAGGCAGCTAGTATAGGCATTCAAGAAGAGAAGACCGCTCACGCATGGGGTGCCGAATCTGCGGAACAAGCAGATGCTAAATCTGCGAGCGAATGCAAACGTCAAGCTGCGCATCGTATCAATCTCTAAGACAGGCGATTGGGACCTTTGTGAGTTATCTGACGTGATGTATGGTCGAATTCACTGCGCAGTGTCCAGCACAAGGAGCAGAGAGCTAGCGATTTTCGAAATTCGCTTTAACTATCACTTCGAATATAACACGTCTCACAAGCCTCTCTTTGGCTTATGTAGATAGGACGAAATATTTATTCGGTTCAGTTTACATAATACGTCCTACAGAGTGATCCGAAAACACGACGCAGCAGGAGTATCGTTAGTTATAGTTATTTTGATAAAAGATAAACGCGATATAAAGCCCCACCTCGATGGACATTTCCAAGGCGTACAGTCGGGGACAAAAGTCTCCGGGCCACGTGTTCCTCAAACGAAGCCTCCATGCTCCTGGTGCTTGGTCGCTCCCCCTCGCGAGCCGACTGAAAAAAATGTCAAGCAGTGAACAAAAGATGGTATCCAGTCGCTGTCTGATAGTAGAGCTATAAGCTCTACTATCAGACAGCGACTGGATACCGCACTTGTGGAGATGAAAGAACAAAAATCTAACTTTTACCTCCACAAGTGTGGTCTCCAGCCGCCGACTAATAGCACAGCTATCGGCTTCGTTAGAGGAACACGTAGTCCGGAGACTTTTGTTCCTGACTGTACATGCGAAGCGCCTGAGCGCCCAGCACGCGCCGCGACGGGCATCGAAAAGTGGCATGAACCTCCATGCTCCTGGTGCTTGGTCGCTCCCCCTCGCGAGCCGACTGAAAAAAATGTCAAGCAGTGAACAAAAGATGGTTGGGGAGCTGCAAGGATTCAAAGAAAATTTAGGGGAGGCTGAAAGAGCTTCCAGCCATGAAGAAAAGAGTCCCCGGAAGCCCCGCGGTCCTCCCATTGTTGTAAACCGGACCGGCTTCTGACGCGCGCGCGAGCGCCCATGCGCAGGTGCCGATAGCTGACATGCACAGATATCTGCGCCCCGCTCGCGCCTGCTCGCGCGTCGCACAGCGATGTTGGTGCGCGGCTCATCTTGAGTTCAAGGAGAGGGCTGAGTCGGGCTGGTTGGTTCATGTTGAATGGTACGGCAAAACAGCGCTGACGGACGGGACGAAAGAAGACGAGACATGTGTTTGTCTGGACTTCTTCCGTCCCGTCCGTCAGCGCTGTTTTGCCGTACCATTCATCATGAGTGGTCGGTGCAAGGAGCAGCAGTTGCTAGTGACGCTGTTAAGGAAGGCATTGGTGGCGCCACCCTTGACTGTCGGTCTGTTGCACAGAGCCAGAAGCCGGACTCTGCAGTGTGCTCCACACTTTCCTGCCGGGCGAGCAATTTCGTTATGCCCGTTTTTGCATCCACTTGTTTTCACCTTGAAATCATGGTACAGCGCCACACTTGTGCGTTTTGAGGAAGAAGACACTTTTGACGTCGTTAAAATTACCTGCGCCAAGCATCCATGGGATGATGAGCCATCGGAAGGATCTAGGGTGCAAGTGAGCGGGAAATAGCAAGGTTTCCGTGAACCTGCAATCATCAATATTTCAGGTAAGTGTGAACAACCATTTACTGTTTTTCACGTATTGCTTTGTTGTTTACCTTTGTCAGTGCTGTCGGCAGTTTTCGTTGATAGTGCTACAAATTAAGCTAAATGGTATCATAATGCATGATTTATTTGTAAGCTGGGCTATGTGCAGTCGGAGAGTAATCTCTCATTTTTCAGTAGTGAATATTTTACCGCCACCGAGTTGCGTTCCTGCCAGTGGTAGTTCAAGTGCATGACATGAATTGTGTAACGCAAAAAACATGAAGGACTAACCTCGCTAAGCACAATGCGATGCTGGTTAGTGATGTATTTTTTAAGTAACGAGACGTAGACAACAACCTGTCATGGATTCTGTCATATGCACGTATCAGGAAATGAACCCTTTTCATTGTCGTAAGTAATAGTGCTAATTCTATTTTAACACGGGATCAGCATTGCGGCGTTCTGCGTATCTAATTAGGTTACAATGACCCCATTACATTTGCCACAAGGCTTGCGCTCTACAGCTAAGCAGGAGCAGTGGAATTAAGAGCTGGTAGGCTTTTTATTTCGGGTGGTTAGTGCGAACGAATGTGTTTCAGAAACAATTGGCGTATACCTGTTTTCGTTCGCGGTTGTGCCAGGAAACTTTCATGGTAAAGCCCGAAAAAGAAAACATGACATTAATATTTAACATCCCAGAATGCATTTTACGGTAGGGTGTCTCGGATTCAGTGCATAATTCTTCGACTTATGCTACTGTGGCCATGTGCACAAGTTCCGCGCAGATTTATATCATGATCGCTCTAAATTATCTCCCACGCAGCCTACACAACGGCCCTGCCGACCAAAAAGGGGCGGAAGCTCTCCGGAAAACTGCTGTTGCTGGCCGTGGGCACTAAACTCAGCGCAATGAGGAGCGAGAAAAAAAAGCATCGACGATAAGAAGCATACAGAACTATAGAACCACAAGAGCATTAAATGGACCCCAATAAAATTTCCTGCGCAATTTCTGTGTGGTAATTGTGTTACTTTGGGGAGAGGTATATACTATGCTATATGATTATCAGAAGTTTTAGAGCAGCATAAAATCGAGTGGTTTTTCAATTTAAAGCAGTACTTACAGATATATTGGATGGCATTTTTTAACGTTTACAGATTTTTATTTTAAAGAGTGCGAGAGATATGTCGGTGTGGTCAGTGAAGGTGGACCGTGCAGCAAGACCGGCAATATGTACGTAATAGAGCTCAATAATCAGAGAAATGATTAATTATAGTTAACTAATCAGCTTTTATAATTTTGATTTTGGGGCGTAAGTCTGTATAGCGAAACTGAAGGCCGTCAATAAAAATGTAACCTTAGATTTTAAATTTTCGTAATCGTTAATGTGGCTCGAAATACTGAACATACACACTTGCAAGCTCGATAAATTGCCTTGTCCGCTTCGCATATTCATAAACGCTTCGCTGCGCGTCGTATCGTCGCCGAATTCAAACAAACTTTTTCTGCATCATTAAATACACAAACGGCGCCCGTGTTTGATGCATAAAAAAAGTGACCGACAGTTTTATGCATTTTCAATGCGGGTAAACCAACTCAGCAAGCTTTGAAATGCGTAAAATCTGGCGCTCGATATTTCAAACCGCTATACCGATTAAAAAAAAGTTAGAAACTGGGCTCACCTTTTACGATGACGGCCTTTTATTTCGCAACATAATATTGCCCCTTAGAATAAAAACAAATGTTCATTAGTTAATGCTAGTTAATTAATCGTCTATTAAATCAGGTTTGTCGCTTATATAATGTTAACCATTCTGTATAACCCCCCTACACAGCACCAACGTGTCTCTCAAAGTTTTAAATTAAAAACTACGTCAAAAATCCAAGCTGTATTATATATCTGAAGTAGTAGCGGTAAGAACGTACTGCACAGTCGCTTACGTCTGCATGTGGCGATAACGGCATATGTATGAAAGCATTCTGCAATGATTGTGACTAATTTCATTACATCTTTTGTTTGGCCGCCCTCCATCACTGGTTGGAGACGCCACGCCCCAGGTTCACTCTTTATTGGCTAATGTGATAGAAGGCCGCGTCTCTGTTGCAGGCAATCACAGAGAGCGAGCAGTACAGAACTCGAATGAGAATAGTTATACTGGCTGTGATGCTGGTGTGGTTCCAAAGTAGCAGCCTGCAACACTGGAGAAGGGGAGCCTAGGTGCTATAAAGCGCGCCGCAAGTCGTTGGATTTCTTCAGTTTTTTTTTGTACCGTCTCCTTCGGCAGATCTCGCCGTATGAGGGCACATATACATAGGCTGCCATTTATTATATATTTCCATATGAAAGCATATAAGGGTTTAATAAGGGAGTAATCACTCATTTTCTTTCCGCCAAGCAGTCACACGGCTACAAAGGGATCCGACACAGCTTCCACAGAAATTTTTGCACTTTCGTAAAAAGATTCGTCCTGGTCTGGGGACATGGTGTATGACTGTGCTTTGATCGATGCGAATAAGTAATTAACACCTTATTGGAAGTCTGCTCCGTCTTACGGAAAATTTCCCCTCAACATTTGACCAAAAGTATATAAGGTTATGTGCAGATCTGTCAGTATATGTTCGTATATAGAACTAGCTCCATATATAAGCTCCAGCCAAATATGGACATTTACAGATTTATCTATATTTGGCCATATATGGCCCATATAAGTATATTCATCCATATATGACTGTTCGCAGATATGGCTATATACGGATTTGGCCGTATCTGGGTATATAAAGCCCATATATAGAAATTCCATATATGGGCTCCATCAGATATGGTCATATAAGGATCCGTTATATCTGGCTATATAAGGACCATACATACATATATTTCCATATATAAGTTCAATCCACATATGAATATATAGGGCATTGAGCATATCAGGCTATATATGCCAGATATATCCATATAAGAGTTCAATCATGATATGGATATATAGGGAATTGGGCATATCAGGCCATATATGAGTTCAATCATGATATAGATATACAGGGAATTGGACATATCAGGCCATATATGCGAGATATATTCATATATTGTCGTATATGACTTCAGACATGATATGGATATATAGGGAATTGGGCATATCAGGACATATACGCCCATATATACATATATTTCCTTATATGAGTTCCATTCAGATAATGGTATATAGGGAATTGGGCATAAAAGGCTACATACGCCCGTATATTCATATAAGACCTTATATGCTCTATTCTCTATTTGTTCATATCTGGATATTTTCATATCAAACCAGATATGACATTTCCGTACGGGGCACGGTGGCCGTGCCGGCCACCGTGCCCCGTACAATACCATACCAGGATGATCCGTTAGCAAAACTAATGCATTTGCAATATATGGTTGGCAAATTAATTTGTGTTTTAAACATTATTTGTATTCATGAATGCACGAAAAACATGTAGGAAATGCGTTCCCGAAATTTCATGCTTGGTATTCGAAATATATTCTTTAAATATGCCAAAAATACCTCACTTAAACATAATTAGTAATAAGGGAGTAATTACTCATTGACGTAAAGCATACTTCGAGCACTTTTTAAATACGTGAAAAATTATGTATGCAGTTTTAACATAATGTAATTGTATTAAAAGTGTTCTTTTGTGAATAACAAATTAATTCATGCGAAGTATATTGCAATTCTAACAAACGTGCAGTCCTTTTAAACGTATTTGCAGCACACTTCTAGCTGCCGTTGAACAGTCGAGGGCTCGAAGTCGCGTTTCGAGAAACGGCACTTGCATTTCGTCAATGTGTTTGAAGTTTACTTCCGTAAATACGCAATTAAAGATACTTAAATTCTAGCAAATTTGTAGTCCCCATTAGCATATCTGCAGCACACTTAAAGCTGTAGTTGAACAAAGTAATGCTCAAAATCGAGTTTAGGGAAATCGCATTTTGGTGTTGGCAATGTATTTAAAGTGTACTTTCGTAAGTACGCTATTAATCCGTCTGAAGTATACTTAAATGCTTGCAAATTGGCAGTCCGCGTAAACATATTTGCATTACACTTCAAGCTACCGTTTAACAATCTAGAGCTCGAAATGACATTTCAGAAAACAGTGAAAACTCTCCCTTTCCTGTCGTCCTTTCGTTGCAACACCGTAATCATAGCGCGGGAACAACGCAGGACAAAGACTAGACGGGACGAGAACACCTGCGTTGTTCCCGTGCTATGATTAATGTGTGTCAATGAGTTACCAACCTGTCAAGCCTTTTCCGTTCTGAAGTCCTTTGTTTATGGTAACTTTTAGCAGGAAGGTAATCACCCCTTATTTACACTACGTGCGGGGAACGCGATAGTATGACTGCGGCAAAGGTGCCTTGGGTATTTCCGGGCTCGAATATGCCAGCGAAAAGGACCACTACCGGCAAGGCCCACCGGCTCCCTTAGACGCCCGTGTATTTGTTGGTTGACAGTTCGACTCCTAAACTATTTCTGACGCAAGTTTCGACTAGCAATTCGGTTCTAGATCGCCTCCCGATTCGAACGCGACCAGTAGGGCATTTCTCGGATAATTTTTGGACCCACAGTCTTTGCGCAAAAAGCTCCTCACCGCATAAGATAGTGCGTCGCTTTCGGTGGGTATATACAAGGCAAGTCAAATATGGCGCTTGTGGGAGCATTTGTTGTTTGCTGCGGCACTTCCGTCATGATTTGCTGTGTGTATCTTTGCTGTTCCTATTCCGTCACGTGACCTTATAATCTCTCACCCCTCTTGATGATAACTGCGCGTATATTCGCATTCTGTGAAGAGGCCCAGGCGATGTTTTTTAAGCCCAAGCAGATATATTTTTAATGCATTGAATGCATATTTTTAGTCTATTTCTACTGCAATCTAACGTATTTATTGTATATATTTAGTATATATTTAATGCATCATAAATATACTAAGCGGGCAAAAATGCACTTTTCACATATTTTTAAGAACGCTCAAAATATTATTCCTAGTAGACATAGAAAGCATTGGTATCGCAGTTTAAGCATAGGGACAAAAATGGGAAATAAATATTAAATTAACACAATATGTTTGAAATGAATTTCCAGCACATCCTCTTTTTCGCTAAGGGATTACGTGGCCGGAACGTAACTCCAAAAAGATATGAGGAATTGTACGCGATGTTGTTGATTTAAGAAAAAAGAAGCTATCGTTGCTGACGTAATCTCAGATCAGGTCACTAATACATCCAAAAATCATTTCGTTTATCATGGAAGGAACTTGGTTGATAGATTCCCTTCAACAATGCCTTGCTTGACGACACCTACAGTGACAAATAATATCTTAACTTTTCTAAATATAACTGAAGAAGAGATGAAACCAATAATTAAAGGTCTGTGGAAAAACAAAGCGTGTGGCCATGACGGTATACCAGGAAAGGTACTAAAGGACAGTGTTTATATTCTTTGCGTCCCCTTAAGCAACATATGTATCCACGCGTTGGCTAGTTCTGAATGTACGATAAACTAAAAGATTGAGAAAGTTGTCCCCGTCTAGATGGGTGCTGACCCCAATAGTTATAGACCTATATCAGTGCTCAGTGTGATCAACACTCTTTTCTAAAAAATAATAGCTCTGCAATTTAATCAGTTTTCTCTTTATAAAACTCTAATTTATGCTGAGCAGCATGGCTTTGTTCCAGCTAAATCCACAACTACAGCCGTTACATCGCTTTCTCAGTACATCAACACTGCTCTTCACAAAAACCATATTGAAATTGTAATAGTCCTCGGCATAAAAAACGCATCTGAAAGCGTTTATCACTCTGTGTTGTTGAAAAAATTGGAAGCTTGTGGCTTTAATAACGACTCGCTCCAGTTCTTTGATTTGAAAGTAGTGCTGAATAATAGACAATCAACATTTAAACCTATTACTTTCGGGCTTCCACAAGGATCTGTGTTGGGTCCTGTTTTGTTTTCTACGTCCCAAAGGTCGCTCAATTTTCAAGGGTCTTTATGTATGCGGATTACGCTGCCCTTTGGTTCACAGCTGAATTACTGTCCCGTCTAGAAAAGAAAATAACATCCCAACTTTATAATATTTCAGAATGGTTTCGTGCTAATAAATCAACGGTAAATGTTGACAAAACAAAGTACGCAGTATTCCACTCTAGGAGTACCAACATTGCTCCCAACATGATTCACATATGACTAAACAACCGGTGCTTTCTTCAATACCTTGGCGTCATCTTTGACCAACACTTGCATGGGCAAGAACAAATAGATAAGATATGTAAAAAGTTAGCTTTTAGCTGTTACGCATTTCTTTAGGCCAAACGGTGTTTCCCACATGATGTACCACGATCCTTATATTTCCCCTTATTAGTTACTGCTGCAAATCTTGGGGACAGACTTACAAAACTTATCTACTTCCAGTATACAGGCTACAAAAGAGAGCAATGCGTGTGATGGGGTATGCATCGTCAAATTTCAATAACAATAACTTATATCAGGAACAGGGAGTGCTATCATTTGAATCCGTGCGTATTTACAAACTATGTATAATGAAGAATAAGATTACTAATACTAATATTCCGCTGCCATTCGATATTTTAATACCATTCCGAAACAAAAGACACGCATAAAATGACAACTTCAACCAGCATACCTGTCCCAATGTGTTCGGTCAGCGCTTGATTCAACTTTCAGGAGAAAAAATTTGGAATGCAGTACTTATCAAACCGATCAACTGGAAACTTGCAAATAACTTTAAGCTCAGTTCCAAGCTGTTCTTCATTTACAGCCGGGAAAAGCTCTAAGCACCCCCCCCTTCCCTGTTTTTGTTTCCTTCCCTATTCTATGTTTCTGCTTTGGTTTATATGGCTGTTCATTCAAATGTGTACTTTGATGTAGGCATTTTGATTCTTTAGTTCTTTTCCTCATTTTGTTACAGCTACTTGATGAAGCGCATTTTGTACTCAACTGCCAACTAGCCCAACGGCTATCGGTTCAGATATTTTTATATCTATTCCTCTGTGTATGAATAAATATTGCTTTGAAATTTTGTTCCATTTTCTTGTTTACTTTCACCGTCCTCTTGTTCTTCACGGCGTATTAAAGGCTCACCCTACGTTTCGCCACGCCGAGATCCAACATTGTGCGTCACAGCGATACCACCTGTTGTCGCTGAAATGACTAAAGAAAGAACAGATGCCAGGCGTACATAGAATAGCAAATGATGGCGGCAGAATGGGAAAGCTATAGGCGAACTCCGTTTCTGCACCGTCTAGCAGTTAAACGCATACACCAGAGGACCTGCTGTGCGGTGCGGTTTTTCACAGTATGAACTCCACGGCATTAGATGGTCGTGATCTGCGGCTGCAGGAGTGTTGATGCTTCCATCCAATTTCAAATTATAGAAAAAGTCGAATAAGAGGTACAGTTTTCTTGGAACGAGTTTGCGGGAGAATTTCTTTGCGTCAGCTTAAAAGTGAGAATTTTTCTTCCACGAGGCCTCTATCTAGCCGGCCCCTGTCATTCCTGATGGTCATTCCCGATCATTCCTGATCGGGCATGCATGGAAAAAGCAGGAAAACGAAAGTTGTTTTTTTTTCAGGTGTCCGCTGCACAAAGAAAAATTATTGATTATGCGCGATGGACACATGAACTAAACTGAGCGCGCCTCAGTTTTTCTCTAATTATACTGGAAAGCAGCAAGACGACATGATTTTGCAACAGCGGAGCATAGAAATCATCATTGTGGCATTGCATCGGTGCTATAAATAGCCGTTGTAGGTACAAATTACGCACAAAAGACACACACGGGAAGAAACAGGAGGGAGACTGACAGAACGCGCTCTTTCAGTCTCCCTCGTCTTTCTTCCTGTGTGAGTCTTTTGTGCGCAATTTGTACCTACAACAGTATGCACCAACTCGCCCAACAAGAAGTTCTTCTTAATAAATACCCGTGCTCGTACAACTTAATACGCAGCATTTTTAACGGGCGCAGATGCTTGTCATACTCTTTTTCGTGGGTTGTTTGAAAAGTCACACTTTTGCTTACGTTGTGCTTTGCAACCTAGCAAAAGTCTAGATGGCGAGAATATGGAATACCTTTAGGAAGACGCGTGCAAACAAGTGGCGGACGCCACGGCCGATGTTGTGCCGGGCTCGAAGTCAAGTTGCACGCCTTACGACCAGAGAGTATGGTAAGGGGGTGGAGCCCCGGCAACGGTCCAGCGGAGCGCTGGCAAAACCACTCCGGTGACGAATCCGGGAAATCCAGGAAGGAAGCGGAACGGGTATTTTGCTGTTGTAATCCATCTATTTAGATGTATATGTTAGCTAAGTCATTGCACTTGCAGTGGTCCTGGGCTAGTATGCGCGCAAGGCGTCACTGTCTAGTTCGAAACTCGCCGACGATCGCCCCCTCCACCGCATGAATTCAATGTTGACGTGTACAGACAGCAATATCTTTCATCTGCCTTTGACACTAGCACAAATTTGCACCCTCGTTTTGGGGAGAAGGCTTTACGTAAAATATGGTTAAAGATCTTTTGAGGTCACCGGAGTGGTGAGTGGTACAAATAATTTTTGGAACCCTTAGGTAACGCGGGTTAGTGGGCACCAGTTGATTAGGAGGGGCTGCAGGGAAAGGCGTGTGTGAAGAAGGGGAGTTTTCAGTTTACTGTGCTGTCTAGGGCTTAGTCTCATGGCAAACACCTAGGTAAACTTTTAATTCTCTAAGCCCGATATCTAAACATCACACTCTTCCTTCTAACTTCAAGTTGCTTGGCTCCTTTCTGGCTTCCTTCAATACTCTTATTAGACTTTACCAGTAAAATGCTGTGACTGCTTCTTCCTTATCAGTTTTTATCGAAAATAGCACTTGAGAAAAAGTAGAATCGGAGAGACGAAATCAAAGCGCACTCATTCTGCTGCCGGCAGCTGTTCCGTTCGGAGCTTCCAGCGCCGTGTTCAATTGTTAGTCCCCGGTTATACCATGCCCGCTTCCACCATGGTTTTTTATATTCGTGCTATTCTCTCTGCAGGTATCGCGAAGATTCGGAAGATCGACGAGGACCACAGGGACTTGGGAATCCATCGTCGCCTGCTGCTGAAGAGGCTTGTCGACGAGCTGTGGTGGGCAAAGGAGTATTCGAGCGCCGATGAGACCGACAGCAGCGAGGACGACTGCGACAGGAGCCAAGAGCACAGCGGCAGGAGCCAAGACAACAGCCAATGCAGAGACCTCGCCGCCGGAGACCTGGATTCTAGCTGTGGAAAAGTTGGCACTCCGACAGACTCCGCCGCTTCGTCCGATGACCAGGAGACGTGGATGGTTGTTCCGGGAGGCAGTGGTCTCAAGCTCACCCTGAGCAGAGGCAAGTCACCGGTGCAAACGGAGCAGGAGACCTAAAACTCTCGTCGAAACATCGTTGCTGACAATGCCGGCGGCAGCAAACACCTGCCCTTCTCCGAGCCCGTTCCAGAATGCTACTTGTAAATCAGTAACACGTAACGGAACGCAATGCTTCTACGCTAGTCTGTAGCTGATCATGCTATTTTGGGGAGAGCCTACAACGCAATCAACCACCAGAAACTAAACAGAGACTTTCCCTTCAATTCAAACACACATGTAACGAATACAATAGACAGGCAGCAACCGTTGAAGCATGATGGCGAGTTGCAGATGAATATCTTTCAAACGCGTGCGCTAATAAAATACAAGGAAGACGCCAGAAGAGCTTTTTGCAAGTACATTGTTTCTTTGAACAACACTTTTTCTAAATACGTAGACAGAATGAACACACAACCGTAACCAATACCGGCAATATCTCATCAGGCCTGGAACAAGAATAAAGAGAGAGATGTGAGGTCGCAGCCGCTTTTAAGTACATAGGTAAAAAGATTATTTCGTAAACACACACCGATTGGTGGCAGTTTTATTCGTAATCGGAAAAACGGGTTGTCCGTGGCGTGAACATTAGTTTAGGTCGCTAATATTTTCGATACTCATCCTGTAGATTGCTCCAAAGAACGGGCTGAGATTACTACCTCTGATAACGCATTAGTTAATAAAACCTGCTCTAAGGAACACCTTCAATGCCAGTGATAAATCCAAAGAGGAAATAACGTCAGAAATTACTTCACCAGCGAATGAAAGAGACACCAGGAGAAGAAGAAAACAGGACAACGTTGGACTAACAACTGAAGTTTAATCGAGAAACGGCCAACCTAGGTCACCAGAAGAGGCATGCGTCTCAGACACACCGAACAAAACAAACAAATACATAAGTGGCAGATCACCGAGGAATGGATACACGCTCCAACACTGGCCACCAACAAAATACAGATAATAGGCCTATCAATCTTGCACGCGCATACTTCTGCGTCAGTGACAAAATAAAACCTCGCTTAATGACGAAATTTAGAACCAGGTTGTAAGGTATCGGTAGCGTTCGCGGGGGTCATTGGAACGCGGCTGGGGGCACTCAAAGCGGAGCGTCTCCTTTCTTGGAACGCGGCCGCTCGCGAACGCGCCGGGAAGTACGGGTGTCCACCCGACACGTGGTACCGAGCACGGATGTGTATTTGTGTTCTATTTTATTTTGTGGTGGAGGGAATGTTCTCTGCACGTACTGGCACGACCGTGCGTTTGTATTTGTGGAAAGGGCGTTTTGCCCTACGGAAGCTGGAGGGCTGGCCAGGCTCTCGATAAACCAATCATGTGAACATCGTAACATGATTGGAAGCCACCAAATGTGGGCCGGGCCTTTAGGTCTTTAAAACCGGGCCCCGGAGCTGGAAGCGGGGTTCTGGGCTAAGGTGAGATGCAACGCATCTTCGGCAACGCCGAGTAGGGGCCTCCCCTAGTATTAGCCAGATCCACCATTTTGTTGTTTGGTTTGTCCTTTGTGCCGTCAATTTGTCTCTAGTGCCTTAACTTGTATCTATTGTAAATTGCTGTACATAAACTGTACATAAGTTTTCCCTTTATCCCTGCATCTCTATTCATCCAGAGACCGTCTCTGACGGGGCATCCCTGGTGCGAAGAAAGAAGCTTCAGTCTTCCAGTTGGAACAAACCGTCTCTGGCGGGGCACCGCTGGTGCAATAAGGAAGACAAAAGAACCTGTGAAACTTTAGTGGCGCAGTCGACAGGATCCTGCGGCCATCGGAAGACGGCGCAGGAAGAAGACAAGGCAGGGAGAAAGGCGACGATCAGGCAACAGCAGCGTTCGAGAAAGGACCTGCGGAGAGACGGCGGCAAGGATGCAAGGACCACGGCAGTAGACCAGCGACGCGGGACTGCATACGGTCCAGAAAAGCAGCGCGTCGATAACTTGACGGTCACCGGTGGCGGACCAGCGGCGTGCGACAGCTCATCGCAGCGTCCGGGGAAAGTGGCGGTGGACTCCGACGCCAAGGAGCTGGCAATGCGGATCGACGCATCGAAACTGTGAGTTTCCTTCGTCGCATTGTTAGCGTCCCTGTGCATGTGTTCGAGCCGGTAGGACAGTTGAGGAGTACAGACAGGCGGTATGGAGGGCTATCCATGCCGGCCCTCACTCGATGTGAGGTACCAGGTTGAGTTAGCGAAGGCGCGCTTAGCGGACCTTCAGGCTCAACTCGCGAAAGTGAATGGCGGAAAGGCGCTGCTTCGTGAGGAAGAACCTCAGGAGGTTAAGTATGTCTTGAAGGTAATCGAAGCCAGACGCCAGCAGGTAGAGCTCGAGATTTCTAAGATCAAGGAGTCTAGGAGAGCTAGCCAACTAGCCAGGGAGAACTGCTCCGAGTCCCGAGCAGAGAGGTCGCCAATGCTGGAAGGCAAAGGCATATGCCTGTCAAGCACAGGTGAGGAAAACAGCCAGGCAGATGTAAAAAGTGAGCCAGATTTCTGCGAAGCTGGAATCGCAGTTGAAAGTATCGTGACGGAACGCAGCGTCGCGGTATTAGAGGCGGTGAACGCGCACTCCAAGGATCCGGCCGCCCAGGTTAGCTCTACCCCAAATGACACCAGGGACGCGGACGCGAGTTCAGGATTGTTGGAAGTCACTCTGACAATTCCAAAAACGCGGTCTCAGGCGGGCTGCGAAAAAGAGCATTTCGTTCAGCAGGGGGCGGTCGGTGAGGACAGACGTCAGATCGGCGAGCGAGTGAAAGGAGGAAGTCTGGCGTCGCCGCAACCGCACACTGTGTCGGGCATAGGGTATGAAGTGCCCCATAGCGTTGATAGTGGCAGGAGCGTTCCATCCGAGGCAAAGAACGAAGGTTGGCCTGATGGGCCGACGGGACCGAGCGCCACGCATTTGTTGAACGCACTCGACGTGTGTCCCACCGGTCCTTGGAGGACAAGGAGATGCGTGGCGAGTTGCCACAAAACATATTCGGATCAAGCGACTGCGAGAGAGCTCATGCAGCCTCAGACTATGCCACGAAGCCGGCAAGCGCCGATCAGGCACGGAGCGGCGGTTTCAAAGTTTGCTCGTGCAGTAAAGGTGCAGATGGCCCCGGGCGAGGTGGAGTGGCAGGAGGCAGGTCCGTGGCTTTCAAATTGAAAGTCGGTTCGAGGAACAGTACGCTCCGGGCTGCGGTATGTCAAATTAGATGTAGCAAAGCCGGCCGCACTGTTATAGTTAGACTGGACAAGGCTAATGCTCCTTACGCAGTACGCTGTTCGTACTGGTGCGCCGGAGAGAGCGTTCCCTTAGGGGCGTCGCATAGTCAAAGATTTGGACTTATCGAGGATCAGGACGTTGTTTTCGATCCTGGAGGGCAGCAATTTTTGAATTCTTGCCCTGCTGTGGCACCAGCCTAATGAGCCGAGTGGCAGTTAGGCGTTAATTGTGTTGAGACGCGTAGTGGCTCGAACGCACACAAGGACGCTCGGTGCGACTAAGGAGGCTCACGTGGCCACTTACGGACGTCGTGCGAGTGCTACTGAACGCTCTAGTTGCGAGTGTCGGTGTGTGTGTCGAGCAGGACGCGGGTGTGCATGCTGGTGAACTGAGTGCAACGCACCAACTTGGACGCTGTGTTACGGCGCACGGCAGGCATGCCACTGGGTGTATTTTAGTGTGCAATTTGCTTGTTTTCTTGGTGCCCGTAAGCATTTTCTGTAATGTGTTGGTGCGCGTGTGCATTGTTTTGCTTTTGGTTTTGTCGCTGCCAGTACTTGTGTAGCTGCGGTATGTCACCCACAGGGTGGTTTTGTGACCCGTACCGATACCTTCTTTTTATAATTCTAAAAGTGGCATTTGAGCCCTTTGTAGAATCTTGGGGGGGGGGGGGGGGGCGTGGAAGGTATCGGTAGCGTTCGCGGGGGTCATTGGAACGCGGCTGGGGGCACTCAAAGCGGAGCGTCTCCTTTCTTGGAACGCGGCCGCTCGCGAACGCGCCGGGAAGTACGGGTGTCCACCCGACACGTGGTACCGAGCACGGATGTGTATTTGTGTTCTATTTTTATTTTGTGGTGGAGGGAATGTTCTCTGCACGTACTGGCACGACCGTGCGTTTGTATTTGTGGAAAGGGCGTTTTGCCCTACGGAAGCTGGAGGGCTGGCCAGGCTCTCGATAAACCAATCATGTGAACATCGTAACATGATTGGAAGCCACCAAATGTGGGCCGGGCCTTTAGGTCTTTAAAACCGGGCCCCGGAGCTGGAAGCGGGGTTCTGGGCTAAGGTGAGATGCAACGCATCTTCGGCAACGCCGAGTAGGGGCCTCCCCTAGTATTAGCCAGATCCACCATTTTGTTGTTTGGTTTGTCCTTTGTGCCGTCAATTTGTCTCTAGTGCCTTAACTTGTATCTATTGTAAATTGATGTACATAAACTGTACATAAGTTTTCCCTTTATCCCTGCATCTCTATTCATCGAGAGACTGTCTCTGACGGGGCACCCCTGGTGCGAAGAAAGAAGCTTCAGTCTTCCAGTTGGAACAAACCGTCTCTGGCGGGGCACCGCTGGTGCAATAAGGCAGACGAAAGAACCTGTGAAACTTTAGTCAGGTAATAAACGATACTATTGGCATTTTTTTCAGAGAGAAGGATCGTAATGCACCACACAATGGTTTGTTGCAGTTGTTTAAAAAGATCGGTGTTGCGCCTTCTTCCATTTCCAAATTTCTGCGAAGTATATTTCATACTCTCTTAAATAGATTGTAGAAAAAGTGGACTAAAGGGTGCAGTTTTCTTGGAACGGGTTAGCGGGAGAATTCCTTGCTCTGCGTCACTTTAAATGTGCGAATTTTCTTCCACGAAATTTCTATCATGCAGGCCCTTGTCATTCTCGATTGTGTTTTCTTATCACCGGGTGTAGCTGACAAGGCGTTCTTGGCAATAGAAAGAGAACGAAAGGTGGTTTTAGGCGTTTGCCACACAAAGAAAAAGGAGTGCCCATGGACAACGACACATGACCCAAGCAGCACATGACATCGGTCCAATGTAGGATCTGAGTTGGCAAACGACAGCCCTGTGAAGGCCCCGCGTTGCCTCTGTTCTCCCAGCCTTGGCTCAGCCATTTTTAGAAGTTGGCAGCATTGGACCACTTTCTCAGACGTTCTCCCAGCCTTGGCTCAGCCATTTTTAGAAGTTGGCAGTATTGGTCCAGTTTCTCAGACGTTTTCCCCGCCTTGGCTCAGCCATTTTTAGAAGTTGGTAGTATTGGACCAATTTCTCGGGCGTTTCACCCGCCTTGGCTCAGCCATTTTTAGAAGTTGGCAGTATTGGACCACTTTCTCGAATGTTTCCCCTGCATTGACTTTGCCATATTTAGAAGCTGGCCAATTCCTGCAATAGGCAACGCAACTTTGAAGTGCCGACTGCTATGGAGCATCATGCAGTTGCTATTGTGACTTCTTGGTTTTCTCAATTGCGGCGATAGGCGCGATATATATAAATATATAGCTCGCACATTGTTAATTATTTATAAGCATATATAGTCCGGGGCGTAGATAATGATATCTTCGTAAAAACCCGCATAACCTCCTGTGAGATTTTTTAAATCTCAGTTTTTTAAACTAAAATATGCAAAGTTGCATGCATGCATGCGATTATTTCCCCCTTTAAGGTTGTGGTCTTCGTTCTGTGTAAATGTAAAAAGTCCAGTCGTGCAATGAAAGAATGCGAGTCGGAGAAACATACATGCAGCACCGATTTTCAGGCCTGAATTTCAAAAACTATAAATAGCATTTTATAAAAATAACTTCTCGACTCTAACGTTAAATACGCTGTACCTTGATGTGCTTGGGCGTCGCAGTTAATGCGGTATACCTGCAGAACAGCACCAAAACATATATGCATGGCGCAACGTGTCGGGCACTCCATTAAAGCAGGAATGGGTAAACAGTAACGTGCGTTTGCTCCATGATAGGACAGCGCTGACCATGCGCTTATATAAGAGATAACGTTACATCGTCTGCGGGAACTCGAATTGGAAGAATGCGAAGGCATTGCGCCTCCACGGTACTCGTTCTCTCCCTTTGCCTCGTATGCAGCCCATATGAGTTATATGTGTCAGTATATGTGCCTCATATGAACACATATAGGCTTCATACGAGTTCATATGTGCCTCGTTTGACTCATATGGGCACCATATGAACCATGTGTCGACAAATGCGCCTCGTATCAGCACATATACTTCATACGAGTTCATGTGTGTCACAAATTAATGTCTCGTATGAACGCGTATAGGCTGCGTACGAGCTCATATATATACGCGTCACAAATGTCACAGATGAACACATCTGCTGCATATATAGTAGTTCACGCGCTACGGAAAGGTGACTTGTATGGATTACATATGTGGCATACCTTAACTGACACGCGACACTCGTGCGTACACAAGAGCTCCGATATGCACCGTATCAGCTTACATCAATCTCGTGCGAAACACATAGCCGCTGATGAGTGCCTCTCATAGAGTGGGCCTTGCTGTTTGAAACACGCGGAAAAGAAGGGATGAACAAGCGATTAACAAGTGCCCAACCAACGCATAAAAAAAACTCTTGGCCTGTTTCAAATATTTTTCTCCTTGATTCTCTGCTTGTGCCCTCCTGTTGTAAACCGCGCCTATCCAAACAGTATGACGTTAGGTGTTTCCAATGTGCTTGGACAAACGTTCAGCCAGAAGGCAAACGTTGCCTTCTGGGCTTAGTTGAGCTAATAACGCCAGGTATTTTCATGCAAGAGCTCCGACTGTAGTTAACAATATGTGCGCAATGAGAGTACTACGATCAATGGTGCAGGCGCTGTGAAAATTAAAATACATACAAATATCAGATCTTTCAGTGCTTATCACAGAGCACATCAAGATCCATTGGAAGTGCAATCGGCTGTAGTTCAGCTCCTTATACCTTAAAAATAAACATTTGTCCTCGCACCTAACCGTCGAATTCTGAAGTAGTGGGAAGCATAGCATAAGTCTTGTCATCGAAATGTAAAGCAGTTTTTGCCATGCCGGCAGTGGTGTAGTGGGTAGTGTAGTGAGCTGTAGATCTCTAGGTCGTTGGTTCGAATCCGGAACGGCGCGTAGTTTTTTTTTCGCGTCCGAATTTTTTTTTTACTTTCTTTAGTTTACTAACTTCAATGGAAGCTATTTTATTGTTAATTGCCTTATAATTCCACCCCAGCCCTTCCCTTTCCTTTCCCAAAAATTGTAAACCAGACACATATGACACATACGAGATATTCCATAATCATACGAGATATTCCATAATCTCGTATGGACCAGACACATATGACACATATATACGAGATTTTTCGATAGGGACGTATTAATCGCTATCGGTTAATCGTCTTCATATTGATTACGGTCATAGATTTCAATCACGCGTCTTCAGCGCGCACTTCGCTTCTGCGTCGCGTGGTTGCTTCGGACGGTAGCAAGAGTTGGGGGGTGCGTACGTCGACTGATGTTTCGGAGTGCGATCGTTTCCTGCCGCCTTGATCCAAGCTTGAAGACGTAGATGCGACCGGCCGTTGTGAAATACCGAGATCTTGCAAGATCTCACGGTATTCTTTTTCAACGATACGGTACTTGCGTTGCTTTGCATTCATGGCGAAATGCAGAAGCTTTGCGGTGAAAGACGAGGACCGCAACAGCCGCACAAAGGGACAGCAGACAGGCAGTACGACCAACACCTCCACACCACAAAAGAAAAACAAGCGCGAGCACTCGCGGCATGACTCGCGGGCAGGGTTGCCGTTGGGAACATTTTAAAAGGAGCCAAAACTTGAGCTGAAAGTAGTCAAAAGTAGCCATGCCATTCCATCTTAGCTGTCGCGTAAAATAAGATGTTTTGCTCATTAATAAATTGAAGTGTAAAAAAATTGATAAAAATTATTCTTGGCGGTGTTGTCAACACTAAGCTTCAAAGAAATTTTTCGAAACTAAACGTGTATTTATCCACCGCTTTACGCATAAACGTAGGCATCCGCTCTCGCTCCCACGTGCGTTCCAAGCCAATCCCAATCCATAGCTTGTGGTCATTTTTCGTTTGGACGTTTGGCAGCAAAGCGCGCGCTTGTGAATTTTTATTTCTTCAAGCTTTTTGAAGTTTGGTGGCGGCACGCGTGAGTCACCGAGGGGAACCAGGAGGCACTGCTTGCGTAAGTATACATTCTGTCCTTTTTCCCTTTCATGTTAGTTGTCAGCTAATATTTACTTGTGAACTTGTCAAGAGTGAGGACAATGAGCACGCCTCGTGTGTCGCCCCTTTATCTAACTTGTCTGTACGCATCTGTCAGCAGTTGTCTTTTGATTAACTCAGCGGCGCATTGCAAGGTGTAACTGCGTGTAAGGGTTGGGGTAATATGAAGTAACACACACGTACACGAAGGGAAGCGCTTCTAAATGTCGTGTGTGTTTGTGTGTTCCTTCATCAGGGTGAACGCACTATCCCGGCAAATCTTGTTGGCGCATTGCTTCTGAGAGGGTTTGTTTCTCACGGCACATCGTACATTTATGTACGTGTATAGATATTATGAGCATGATCGCAATGACAGTCGTCACGTGGTTACGGCGCTCGGCTGCTGACTCGAAATACGCGGGTTCGATCCCGGCTGCGGCGGTCGAATTTCGATGGAGGCGAAATTCTAGAGGCCCGTGTATTGTGCGCGATATCGGTGCACTCTAAAGAACCCCAGGTGGTCGAAATTTCCGGAGCCGTTCTCTGCGGCGCCCCCCATGACCAACCAGTTGCCAAGTGCGATGCAGTTGAGTGTTTTTCATCGCCAATTTTTGCTTTTGTGAGGCTAATCGCTTGGTTCAGGCATGCATGTCAGACGTCATAGAGTCGCAGCCTGCATGCCTTGTGCTTGATTGACAAATGCTTCCATGGCAGTGTTGACATTGTTGCGTTGCGAGTCTCCGAGCGATGAGAGAAATGTGACAAGAACAGGATGAATGAACACAATTCTTCTGCACTGCCAGAAGTAATGCTGCTCCTGCCAGTGATCGGTTACAGAAAAAAAATTTAGAGTACTTTTTATTTATGTGTGTCCCTTCCCGCTACTCAGAGCCTTGTATTACAAAGTCTAGATCAGTGTGACTCTACATATAGCGAGTGCTAGTTTCGAGCTCGCTAATTGAACGCGCTTGTTTTCTCTCTTCCTCATTTGGTCAATCTTGCGTTTTACTGGTTTCTTTTTTCATCACTATGCTCCTGGTAGACTGCACTCAGTTTGATGTTCAATGCAGTGAAGTTGCACGCCACTATTGCTGGCTGTTATTTGGTTCACATGACAGCAGGCACAGAAATATTGTTTAAAGGGACACTGAGGAGAAATTGAAGTTGGCTTGTATCGACAGAATACCAGCTCCTGATTACAAAAACGCCACTCATACTGACAACAAAGCTCTTGTAACGTAGAAAAGAGCAAGAACCAAAATACAGGTATCGCCGCCACAGGCCAAACTCACAAGTACAAGCGTGATGAGATCATAGAACAAAACAGTGTTGCTAGAACGAATGGTTCTAGCAACACCAGGAACCGAGAAACCATGCATCACTGAGGCGCAGCCAATGCATGCGCAAATCTCCTTGACGTCGCCAGATGGCGACACGTGCCCGGCTGCTACGCGCGCTCCTGAAGCATCGGGACAAATCAGCGCCTGTTTTCCGGCGGTAGGCGGGCTCCCGGTATTCCGCTAGCGGTAACAAGGTACACGGTATGCTAAAGGTGTCTATTTGCAAGAACTTCGTTGACGACTTCGAGAACGAGATCCATCGTAACGCTGGCAAAACGCCAGCGCAAACGTAATCGAAGCGACTGTAGCGACGGCCGCAATAGCCGATAGATGCCTTCAACGTGCGGCCGGCGGTAGCTTTCTTTTCGGCTGCTGCTAGGCCGCACTGCTGGCAGCCAGAAATCACGGAGTCTGCGTTACGTCATGTGCACGTCATGTTTCACGTCTCTTAGTCCTCTGTCGTCATAGACGAATCCCAAGTTTGAATCAGAGCGGCGGGAAAAACTTTTTCAACTTCGAATCCAAATTTCTTAGAAATAAATGCATCTTTCGCTGCCGGCCAAGTGGCAACAAAGCCATGACATGCCGAACTATCGGATTTTACTATAAAAAAAAATATTAATAGTGCTCTCCTCAGTGTCCCTTTAAATAAGTCCCAAATTGCAGGCGCTCGTGACACTTGTAACTCTCAACTCATGAAAGTTCAGAAGTGCGTTGCGAATAGAACGAGATGGTTGTAAGAGTACCTGTCAGTTGTCATGGTAGTGTGAAGTTTTCGGCACCCAAACAGGCAAGTGCCAGTAGAGTATGGCACAGACAGTGTCTGGTAAAAATCCTTGTTTCCCCATTAATCTTTTGTCGTGCTTCCTCTGTGCAGCATGTCAAAACCATTCGCTGTGGTGAAGTTTCCTCTTGAGGACGACTGCCTTGCAGTCGTTCCTGTCGGATGGCTCACAGAGACAAAAGAAGAGTGCTACTGGCCTGTGGCCAGGAGCTCGGAGGTGACGCGGCTCGCAAAAGCTGAGGCCGAGCAGCTCTCGGAGGGGAGTGGATGCGTTGCCCAGTGGTCGTCGTTACCACTTGCCATAAGTAGTCTTATTGCAGACATATTGATGGTAGCTTCATCAGCGATTGTAAAGGCCTCTTTGCTAGATTCTGTGAGTCTGCACCTCTGCATGGCTAAATTACGACTAAGAAGTCATGTTGATAGCCACCGCTTAGCCAGCTGTCAAAAAGAGGAGCAGAATGAACTGTTAGCTATTGCACTTGTAAGCTGATGAACTACTTCTGAAACTCATTAGTGCCTTGTTTTTGAAGACCTCTAGTTCCCAGAATTAGTGCTGCACTCAGTATGCTTAATAATATTTAGTACAGAAAGGTTTAGTATGGTAATTTTTTTTTTTTTTGCATTATGAAACATTTTTTGGCACACAAAAAGCACAGACAAGGAAAGAGCACACAATACAAATGCCAGACATCAATTGATGCTTTGCGTTATGTGCTCTTTCCTCATCCATGTTTGTTGTGCACTGAGACAGTGTTTCATAATGCAAATTCAGAACCAACTCATCCAGCTGTTTACATTTAGTTCAGTTTGAATTGTTAGCCTGTCGCAGTGGCTGAGTGGTCCATGCTGCTGAGCCGAGGGCCCAGGTTACATCCTGTCTGTGGTGAAATGGAGCAGTGCAGAATGCGCTTGTGCTCTGTAATATCAGTGCATGTTAAACAACCCCATGTGGTCTAAATTAATCTGGAGTCTTCCGCTACGTCATTCTTCATAGCTTAAAGCTGTTAAATCCTAGGAACCAGAATCACACTTTAAATTGTAAATAAAACAATGCTTCTGCCACATGAGTGTTTCACAGGCTTTCAAACTGATAGTCTGTTGGCCTGAGTGTTGCTATACAGGCAGCTGAACGGGCATCAAGTCAGCAAAGCAGCCCTCGGACATATTTTGTAGTGACAATTCTGTTAAGTATGGATACGTGTTTAATTATGAGGAATTATGTGAGTTAGTTTTTGGAACCCATAGTTTGTACGAGATTTTGGTGAATGGTATTGAGGGTGCCTAAGACTGTATGCTGTTTGGGCAATTAAATATGTGCTCTCGAAAGTCTGCCAGTTTCCTTTCATAAGGTTTCTGATATAAACAGCAAGCTTCTTGTGGTAAGCGGCCGTGATGGTTAGCAGTCTATGATTGAGGAAGGAAGGACCCGTGCTCTCACTGTAATGTAAGTTATCAATCGCTCGTACAGCTGTTTTTTGTAAAGTAAGTACTTTCACAAAATTGGTTGAGGTATCGTTCCCCAGATCAACAAACAATATTGTACATGCGAAAAGACTAGAGAGAAATAAATTTGTAGTTTGAATTTTCGAGGCAGTATTGTGCGAAATTTATTTAGGATACCAACAGAGCGAGCCATTTTAGTGCAAACGTAGTTTACACGATCTGTCCAGAGTAAATGTTCTTCAAAAATGACTCCAAGGAACATTGTAGAGCTGACACGAGTTATAGGAGCTTGCTCGAAGTAAATTTGGAAGTTGTTCGGAACTTCCTTATTTTTGGCTCTAAACAGTATGTACTTTGTTTTCCTGACATTAAGTTCTAACCTATTTGATTTTAACCAAACAGACAATTGGGATAACCAACTATTAGAGGCTGCTTGCAAAATATTACTATCTTGCCCTGAAAAAAATACCTTAGTATCGTCTGCATAGATTATAATGTTGTCTGCTGGATGAAGGTTGACGATATCATTAATATATAATAAGAACAACGTTGGTCCTAGAACGGAGCCCTGTGGCACACCAGACACAATCTGACCGATCCCAGATGAAATACCGTTAATGATAGTTGTTTGAGATCGGTTGTCAAGGTAGCTATCAAATAAGGTTAAAGGAACGCCGTGTATTCCATAACAATGCATTTTTTCAAGCAATATCTTATGGTTAACCGAGTCAAACGCTTTCCTCATATCAAGGAATATGCCAACTGTTAGCAGTTTATTTTCTATGTTTTCAATTAGCTTTTCTTTGATTTCCAGTAAGGCGGCCTCAGTTGTTTTGTTTTTTTGAAATCCGTACTGTTGCTTGGAGATGACATGGTTTTTGTCGAGATATTGAGAATGTTTGCAGGATCCTACAAGAGCTCCGAAAAAAAGGTGCGGCGCTACGAGTTCACTTCAGCCCTAGAAAGCTCGGCAGTTTCTGGTAATTGAAATTCTCATATTTATTTATTGATGAGAAATTATTTTGCATACTCAACAAGACGTTCATGTGCAATTCTTATTTAGGAAATGAGGGCCACAACGATGTTGTACAGCTGCCGTCACCACGTAAGACATGAATTCTCATTTGTTAAGCCGCCACGGTGGCTCAGTGGTTACGGCGCTCGGCTGCTGACCCCAAAGACTCTGGTTCGATCCCGGCCAAGGCGGTCGAATTTTGATGGAGGCGAAATTCTAGAGGCCCGTGTGCTGTGCGATGTCAGTGCACGTTGAAGAACCCCAGGTGGTCGAAATTTCTGGAGCCCTTCACTACGGCGTCCCTCATAGCCTGAGTCGCCTTTGGATGTTAACCGCCTTAAAACTAAAACACCATTTCTCATTTCTATTTAATGTAAGGTCGACATTGTGTTAGTTTTGATTGGGGATTTATGGTAGTATGCTTGCAAAATCTGGGAAAAAAACTCCACCGTAGCTAATTGCACTTGCAGAGAAATGGAGCGTGCTCAGACTTGGCATCAGCTTTTTACATTTGCCATGCTCTCAGATCAGCAGTGAATCTGCCAGTAACCATTTGGTGGCAAACTCTCTTACCCACGTTAACAGTACTGCGAACAGGTTTCTATTCACATGACATATATTCCGCTCTCTGTGTTTGGTTTCGCCATGACAGTTTCTTTTGTGTCCTTAAATGTACCGTATTTTCCAGTGTATAAGACGCACCCGCCATATATGCAGGCTGTAATTGAAAAAGTTGCTATATAAGACGCACCCCAGTTTTCCCAGTTGGGCTAGTGAGGATCAATTAAACACGCTTGCGCGACCATCACGAAATTCACCGTACTTGTGAGAAATTCTTAAGCAACGCTAAGTGGTCGAAAAAGGCAACACTCACGCCATTCCTGCCCACGTTTTGGAAAAAAGAAAGAAAAACGAAAAAACTCTCCCACATGTCCATAAGAACATTTTATTTCTACTTAAAACCTTGGAAGTCTTCACCTTCGGATGCGCTATCAAAAAGTTCGCCCATTTCTGGTGGCAACGCGACTGAAATATTCTCTTCGCACTACGTACATGGAGCAAACAAAGTGGCAAAGGGTGGCTGAAAAAAGAACGCCGGCTTGTCCTGGCTTGTCTTGACAATGGCGAGAAGCGTGATTGTCGTCATCTTTTGGCATTTCACATTACTTTTGCTTGGGGCCTCCGAAACGGTGGTGTGTTTGTGATCCCGGAAGTCGTCATCCCCGTCGTTTCATGATAAAGTTCACCTAAAAAAAGTTGCGCACGGTGGTCCCCGTATTGAAGTATTAACCGTGTTACAACCGCTTCATTGCTAGTGATATTTTTTCGGTAAAAAAGGCTTGAACATGAACCTGAGTAATTTCTGAACTCTCTAAAAAAAAAACGAAAAATTCGCATATAAGACGCACCCTTGTATAGGACGCACCAGCAAGATTTTTGAAAAAAGCCGCGTCTTATACACCGGAAAATACGGTACCAATGCACCATGCTGGTGCATGAGAAATGTAATTATTGAAGTACTATAGACACATATTTAAAAAATTGAAAACTGATTTTTCAGGAAAGAAAGTGGTGCAGTAATTCTCTCACATTTCGGTGGACATTCATAAGAGAAGGGATAAAGGAGGGAGTGTGAGAAGAAAGGAAGAAGGAGGTGCCGTAGCGCCCTGGGATAATTTCAGCCGACTGGGGATCTTTAACGTGCACTGACATCGCACAGCACACGGGCACCTCTTGCGTTTCGCCTCCATCGAAACGCGCCGCCGCAGTCGGATCACAACGTTCTTTTATGTGTCATAGGTATCTGCATGATGTGACATTGTTTGTCACGTCAACTACTTGTCATGGAGGTGTCGGTTTTGATGGGTTTTGAATTCTGAAGTCTTTGTACAGCCTGTGATTGAAACCAAATTAAAATATCTTTTCGGCCAAAGGAAGTGTTACTATTGCCTGGGGGGCATCTCTATATAACCAGGAATTTGTTTCTGAACTTCGTAATTTTGTGTCTATTGTGTTTTAAAAAGATCACCTGTATGAAAAACAGCCTGGCCATGCAACTGTTCTGTCCCTTCTACAAAAATATCCTGAAGTAGCATTTCTGCATTCAATTAGGATAGAAATGTGACATTGTGGTTGTACACAGTAGTGTGTTCTGTACTTCCTGGATTGCCATCAATGACGCATGTTCATCTCCAGCCCCACTGAATCACGCTGGGGAGAGCGTGAACGAAAACAGTGCGCCACCCAGCAAGCTGGAGGGGTCGACAGCTGGGACTGTTGATGGTGAGATTTTCACTTTGTTTACTTTTGTGCAAAAAGAGAAATGCAAGCCAAACATGGGGACACAGTGAGAGGACAGAACAAATGCTGCTTGTCCCGTCTTTTCACTGTGTTCCTTTCTTTTAATTACACTCCTATTTTGTCTAGTATCAAGTGACACAACAAAATATAGAAGCTAGATCTTCTTTGCCTTAAAGAAAAACAGAGCAAATTTTAAATTTCTCATTGTACCTGCTGCTGCCGAGCAGCAGTCAACAGGCCCAGAAAGACCTAGAGAATATACTTATTCAGGAAGATATTTGCACGGAGTTCTCCTCAGTGGCTCTTGAAACGGTGCTAGGAGCACATTTCTAGTTTCAAACTATGTGCTTTAAAAGGGGTCACTCTGAAAATCATCACATGTATTTCTCAAAAACGATTGTATTGAACTGAAGTGGTACTGGAATTTACAACCTAGTACTTCCATTGCTTTCTCCTCTTGTGATTCATAGTGGAGTGGTTGTGTGCCCTTCCCAAGAGCTGTATGTTGTGCTTTTGTTGCGTTCTTTTGGATCCTGGCATTTCTGTTGCCTCTCTCGGCCTACATCACCACCAGGAAGCCACTCCTACGAATTGCACTCTACACAGTAGTCCCATGTTCTGTGCATTTGTTTCCTTACCAGCATAATTTGGTCGCTTGGTCGCGGTTGGTCAGCAAGGCCCATATTGTAATTTTTCATTGTCTTTCAAAGTATTTTAAAAGTTTACTGGTTGGAAGTCAATGCAGTGCCTTGGATGCAGCGAAATGTGCTGAAAAAAAATTAATTGCGCTATCACAAAGCTCCCATAAAGGGTGCTGAAGAAGATAAGCAGCCAATAATGGCATGCTCTGAAGGAGGACCTCTTGCTTAGGAAAGAACTGGACAGCCTAACTGCCTTGTGGAGCACATCAGCTGGCTCCTAGTCTTGTCTTGCCTGCAGCAAAATGGATGCGTGGTAAGAGATAAATGTGACCTTGTTTTATTTCTCAACAGTTTGGGACCTCCTGTGCCTAGCAAGAAACATTTGGTCCACCTCTTTGTTGCATTTCGCTTGTCAGCTAAGGGCTATAATTCCATAAGGGCTATCTTTGTTGCAGTTTTAATGCATTGATCCCTGCCAGCACTTGCAGTTAGAACAGATGTCTACCTCCAGCATTTTGGCCAATGTGGGTTTTGCCGTGAGCAATACTTTCCAAATGGTGCAATGCTATATTAAGGGCACAGGCCTGCTCTGCTTTCTCGCTTCTCATGACACTGGAAGAATCCATTTGCGACTAACTGCTGCCATCTCTGCCATGGTGCAATAGCAGTGGAAATGCCCATGAAGCAATGTAAAAATTGGCGAAGCTCATAGACTGAGAAGTCCTTTACACAACAAGGCTGCAGGTTCTGTGCTAGCTATCACACATAGAGCAGCTCCATTTCACCTAGGTGTTTGTCAGTGCATGGTGACATTTATGGCATTTAAATTAGGCTAGCAAGGAATAGAACATGAATTAGAAGTGTCCTGGAGGATAAAAACTGGGGGAAGTTTAGGAGCATAGTACAGAGTGTGTTGCTGCCTACTGTTAGCCTCATACTGTTCTTTATTGTACCTCAGTGCGCAAATGATATTATTGCGCCCAGGTTAACCCTGCTCTGACTGAAATTGTTGATTGCTTCAGTTTCAGCTACCCTGCTGAAGCTGATGTGCCTGGTGCTGGAGGTCCGACAGCAGCATCGCGACTTAATGCAGCGGTTACAAAGGCTGGAGGATCACGTGCTGCTGCGGTCGGACCGGCAGCTGGAGCAGAGGACTCGGCCAGTGTCCCCCTCGCCACCGCCTCCCACCCTTGCACTGCCCGCATTCTCCCCCGAGGAGTTGGACACTGTGGAAGCTGCCGTCCAGGACGACAGCGTGGCTGCTGGACTGGTGATTTAATGTTTCTGATAATTCGTGTCTGGAAAAAATGAATGCCTACTAACGAATTGCATGAATAATGTAATTCCGAGGTTTGTGAAGAAATCTTGAGCTCCAAGAGTATTTGCATGCCGTGCTCTGTGAATAACATGCTCTTCATAGATATAATTCCTACTGTTGTGCTGGAGTGTGCTGTCACAGTGTGTTTTGTTAATGTAAATGTCTTGTTCATGAAAGTTGCTTGCTGATATACACACTGGCTGTTTCAGTGAACATTTTCAGGAATTCCTAAGAATAGGGAGTTCAAAATAGAAGAAATATTTGCAGGTACACACGCACAGTTATGCAGTAAATTATGTCCACCACTGCTGAGAGATCGTTCCTCCAAAAAAAAAATTGTTTTCCCATATCGAACTTGCGCTTCTTTAGGAATTTTTGAGAGTGTTCACTGGAACGCCCTGTCGATTCCTTGTGTGGTGAGATTTACTGTTGGAAGCAAAAGTGGTACGCAATGCCCAGCCGGTAGCAGAGCTTGCAAAAACTGCATCACGTGTTGGGACAGCTGTTAGGGGACCCTCTTTATCTGCTCTTTGGCTCCTATCAATTTGTTGGGCTCAGTAGCAGTGCTGAACATGTGGCGCTCGCAATATTGCTTACGGCAAGTGCCAGTTGTCACATGTTTCAGCCACGCAATGCAAAGAAAATGCCACCTGCGAGACTGCTGTCGCATCAGAGCGTTTAGGCGAGAAGGAGCGCTAAACAGCAAACCAAGCTACTGATGCTGGTTCTGTGCGAAGCATTGCACCTGTCACATCTTGTAGTAGCTTGGTATTTGGCGGTGCAGTCACAGGCTTTTTTGGGGCAGTTGCTCTCAGATGGTGTCACTCAATGTCATTCGATGTAGTTTTCCAGAGCTCTGCCGGTGGCCGGTCGTTGCATAACAGACTTGGTGCCAACAAATTTTTTTTCTCAGTCAAATATTTCTGTGATTACATTATTGTTTTACATCGATCAACAGCAAAAAAAAAATCCCCTATGCTTTTGTTGCCTGTGGCTGCCTTTCTTCGTATGTGTCTCATAACGAGCCCCTCATTTTCCTTACATTTGTCATTTATTGTTGTGCTGTTTTAATTTAGTTCAGCAGTGGACTTTGTAGCTAACATTAAGGATGTTGTAAGGTCTGTTTTACAGGAAGCTGAGCTTTCGGTTAATATACTGTTGCATGAACTGCTGTGAACACAGCTGGAAGTTGGTCCTCTCTCAGCGCGTCTTTAATTTCGGCTAGGTTTCCCAAATAATGGGGCAGCTTTAACCCACCTCTTCCCTGTCTTTTGCTCACATTATGCACATTTCATTACTTAATCTGCTGCCAAAAACAAGCAACATCGTTTAATTAAATGTGGTTGCTAAGCACGCAGCTTTACTCAGGTGCTTGGGGATTTAAATAAGCGCCCTTTGTATAGCATTAATTAGACTGCTCAATTTCAGGGTAGTCAGCCCCGCCATGGTGGCTCAGTGGTTAGGGCACTCGACTGCTGAACCCAAAGACTCAGGTTCAAACCCAGCCGTGATGGCCAGTTTTCCATGGAGGCGAAAAGCAAGGCGCCCGTGTGCAGTGTGATGTCAGTGGCGCATGTTAAAGACCCCACGTGGTCGAAACTTCCGGAGCCCTCCACTATGGTGTCCCTCATCATAGCCTGAGTCACTTTGGAACTTTAAGTTCTACAAACCAAATCAATTTTAGCGTAACGGCTGTGCAGAGAAAACACATCCAGCACATAGATATCTGCAAAAAGTATTATAGTTATAATATAATAATGTCCAAGATGCAAAGCATAATGGGTAGGAGTTGGCCACCTTTGCTTAATCGCTAAAGTTTCCCTGCTCTTAGTAAACTGGGAAAAAAAAGAATGTCCATATTGGTGGTGGTGCTTTCTGCTGGTAGCAACTAGTCAAGCTATTGTATCATACAGAAATTATGCATTATGATTGTAGGTACTCGCATGGGCTGTTGACAGGTAGTCACACAATTGTCTTAGCTATTCGATTCTGCTAAACTAAATGAAATTATAATTGATGTTTTTGCCTAATAGCTTGTGCACCTGTGGTGTTTCTTTTCAGCGAAAGCAGCTGGTCCGCCTGGGGGGCAAGGGCCTGAGGGAGGTGGGCTCCAACATAATGACCGCCATCATGGGGGTGGCTGTACAGAGGATGTACAGCCTCCATGGCCGCAAGGGCAAGTGGTCATTTATTGCCCTGAAGTTTTGCAAGGTGCCAACAGGTATGTTGTTGCAGTAGCTTTTAAATGAATTTTAAAAGATGAGTGGAAGAACATGCACCAGGTTCTGCTGCACTTTGTTTTCTTTTCTTCTTTTCAGTTGATACTTTACCAGTTTTCTTTTTCATTACAGGTGAATATTTTGTTACTGTTTTTATGGGGGTAGTCATCTGCAGTTTTCTTCCATGTGCATCTGAAGATATATGAGTCAGCAGATGCCTTTCAAAGAAAGCCCTCCCATCAGTCACATCCATCTCTTGTCATGGATCGTAGTCGTGCCTTGTATCTGCCAGCCATTTGTGCTCCCATATGTTAGTAGTGCAAAGTGGTCGACCGTGATGTCGCAGCAGCTTTATACAGTTGGTTAGAAGCGCTTTCAGGTGGATTTTCTCCTCAAGTTGTATTTGGATACTGTAGTCCTTTCATTTTGGCACGCACTTTGAGTTAACATGTACTTGTGGCCTTTTCTGTTTTCTCTGTTGCTGAAATAATCTTGATTTCTGTTAACGAGCAAACTTTTTCTGCTGGCCTAAAATGAACGCTTATCTTATGCAGATGCCATCTGTGAGAAGACGGGGGCGGATGTGGTGGAAGCGCAGGGGTTTATTAGGAAGTGGTTGCCAGGTTCGGTGGACCGTGGCGGCGGACGCAAAAGGCGTTTTGCCGAAGCGTTTCTGCCAAGTACCGCTGCCGGCCTGGCAACCAATGCGAGCCCCTGTGCTTCAGCCCCCAGCACAGTGCCCTCCCTTCCCCAAGCGGCCCCCACCTCCCAGAAATCCTCCTCCCGCAAGGCCCTGGCTCCTTCCCAAGGTCCCGCCTCCTGCGCGTCCCCAGCCACGGTGCCTAATTATTTAATAAATTGTTTCTCAGTTGGATTCTTTCGTTGCCTCATTTTGTTGTGCATGTGTATAGAAGAGATGATTGCAGCTTTGCAATGCCAAAACCCATGGCTTTCCCAATGCGAACATTAACTGGAATGTGAATATTCGCTGAACTGGAAATGCAATGGCATAAACTTCGGGCAAGCGTTAGCAGAAAGGCTGAACAGTGGCCTAATTGTGGTATGTCAAGCCGGTGTTGGTAGAGCAGCTGAAAGTGGGTACAATAGCGGCATGAATGTCGGTTCAGTGTTGGTAGAGCGGCTGAACAGTGGTCTGATAGTGGCATGAATGTCGGTTCAGTGTTGGTAGAGTGGCTGAAAGTGGGTACAATAGCGGCGTGAATGTCGGTTGAGTGTTGGTAGAGCGGCTGAACAGTGGTCTGAGAGTGGCATGAATGTCGGTTCAGTGTTGGTAGAGCGGCTGAACAGTGGTCTGATAGTGGCATGAATGTCGGTTCAGTGTTGGTAGAGCGGCTGAACAGTGGTCTGAGAGTGGCATGAATGTCGGTTCAGTGTTGGTAGAGCGGCTGAACAGTGGTCTGATAGTGGCATGAATGTCGGTTCAGTGTTGGTCCGAACATCAGGCCAAGGTTGGAAAAAGTAACTTTTTGCCCCAATGCCGACGTCGGTACGACTTTCGAGCCGGGTTTGACCAGCATTATGCCAGCGTCGGTCCATTGTTGGTGTGCTGCTTGGGGAATTGAGCACGGTTCAGATTTTCTGGAAATATACGGGAAGGCGGCAAGACGACAGGTTTGTGGACAAGCGTAGCATCAAAAGTCATTATTGTGGGTGTGCATCGGCGCTATAAATACACGTGTTCGTTTAACTTAATAACCCAGGCAGCACAACAACATTGGCCGAACGTCGCGCAAGTGTTGGCAAAACTTGGCACGAACATCGGTCCTACACTGGCATTTGGGCCGAGCGCTACCACTTCACACATTGGCCTTACTTTCATGCCAGTTTTGGGCCAACGCTCGGCCGATCAAGCGGCCAACGCAGTCCCGATGTTCGTTCTGCAGCATGGACCAGCAAAGGTCTCATACTGGCATCCAACTTTCAAACATTGGTAGCCAACTTTCAAACATTGGTAGCCAGCTTTCGAATAATGGTTTCCAGCTTTCGAATATTGGCATCCAGCTTTCGAATAATGGTTTCCAGCTTTCGAATAATGGCATCCAGCTTTCGAACGCTGGCACATGCAATTAACCCACTCGCCAATGACCGGCACTGTGGATAAATGTACATACATAACATTCTACCTAGCAAATATTCATAAATGAGGGTGCGAAAGAATTCCAGAAAAAAGACCCGTCTATTGCTTTGAGTTACAAGAATCACGCTTCTAGCGCACACAGGATGGTTTGCGCTACCACCAGCCACCCTGGGGAGTAAAGAAAAGGGGCCCAAGAGCATGGTGGCCGAGGCTGTGGGAAAACAATTTATTTTCAAGTTTGGTGAGTGCCGATCAGGTTGGGCAAAACATCTGGGCAAGCTGCTGCGGCACGGCTAAGGCATCCATAAAATGCTCAACGGAGCTGTCCTCCAGTGAACTGATTAGTCATATCCGAAGTAATCGTTGCACTCCACTTGCAAGGGGGCTGCTGGACTGCATTCAAACAAATTCCTCGTCCAGTTCTTGCACGATGGCCTCACGAAGTGCCAAGCCTGCAAAGAGATGCATGATGTCATGGTAAGTTGAATTATGGCCATCACAGAACAAAAACAAACATAACAAAGATAACACCGAATTTTGTGAAACACAGTAATCGTGAAGACACTAGCAACATATTTTACAGGATAATTTTTAATTTATTCTTAAGAACCAGCCCCACATTAGTTGCACAAAGTGGAATTTAATTTACTAAACTTCCCTTACACCAAATGGTTTAATTTAGTTTAATGCGTCGTGTCGCACTCCCAGTAAATATATTCAATGCGAGATAAGGAAATTAATGTGATATTGAAAACAGATTAATGTATTATTTTGTTTTAATATCATAACTTATGTCTCTAAATTGCGAGGTAATTTTTTATTCAAGTAAATATGCACAGGTTGTAGCGTCTCTTCCACATGGACGTCAAAACAACATTTTTGATTAGTTTTATTTAATGGGGTCAAAAATGCGGCTTGCGACTTTTGACGAAATACGCTGAACGCAAGGAACTCAGGGCACCTTTGTTTTACCTTAGTTGCTTCGCATGCATGCTATAGTTGGATTCGAAACTGCAACTTGAAAACCGCACAAAAATACTAGTCTGATAGTCTAGAGTAATGCCCTTTTTCATTGCGAGAGAACTTGGGCAAAAGCTTTAACCAGTAATTGCGGATTTTCTATTGAGTCTGCAAGAGTAGAAGGCAAAAAGAAACACTACGGAAGTATTACACATATCCTTACCAACTAGTCTGCAGTGGAAAATTAATTAAGCGGTTCTGATTTCCGTCGTGCATAAGCGGTAAAGGACATATTCCCGAATGCATCCTATCTCAATTCATATGAGTTCAAACCCGCTGTTAGCCAAAGTAGTGAATCTTTAGTGAGTTCATCTCACCAAAGACGAAAAATTAAATTCTCACCATTCGGCCACAATTCCACTGCGCACGACGTCAAGCAAGCCATTTCGCAATGAGAGTGGGTACACAGAAGTCGTCCTCGTGCTTTTTGGCTCGATCTCTTCTCCTGCCGAAAAAATAAAGGAGCATGTAGTCAAAGCAACATTTACTACAAAAACCACTTTAACTTCCAGACGTATATCAAGATAAAAGAGTTTTAGTACTTACAAAAGATCTTGCAGGCGGTACGAACAGCGTCGGAGCTCTCCTAATATATGAGTGTGGCTTTTCGCGTGCGCAGACTATGAACGGTGCTAGCTCGAGTGTGCATGCATTTTCGTCGCGTTGGTTTGCACGTGGTTGAGCTCCGCCGTGCAGTCAAGAATGTCTTATTGTGATGAGTCGCGCGGTTCCAAGACGAGCAGTGGAGACGATGGTGTGTGTGTGGGGGGGGGGGGGGTTGGCTGGAGGGGAGAGAGGAATTTTCCTTTACACAGGTTTTGTGGTTCCGAGAAAAGTCCTCGAGCTGAAAGGTGGAGACAGGGAGGTGGAGGAACAGCGAAGCGCGTAGCTGCGCGCGAGGGAAAACAGGTTTGAGAAAGTGACAACCAAAAAGAAAAAATAGCGCTTCGCGGGGTGGGGGGTTAGCCCGCTACCTGGAAAAGGGCACGGCCGGGAGAACAGGTGGGGAGATATTGGAATTGAAGACTTGAAAGAGAGAGGGAAAGAGGCCAAAACACGTGAAAAGGGTTTGGAATTTTTGGAGAATGAGTCACATGGCCACAGGCAGTACAGAAAGCAATATCTACAAGAGACAAGTGGATGGGAAACACGGAAGCGTCAAAGTATTGCTACAAAGCTGCAGCAAAAGCCTGAAAATTTTGAAGTGAAAAACTTGGAGCTTCAAGATGCATTTCGCCAAAACGACTTGAGACACTCGCGTATTTTGTGGGGCCGTATGATGTGGCTTCTGTTAGTTCAAGATAGCTTAAAATGTTACCACATAATAACAAAAATATAAAGCAAAAAAAAATATCCAAGCAGAATGCGCGCTCTTTCATAGTTTCATGTACCGTACATGCGCCAAACAAGCTAGGTTAACATGCGTCTAACGCCAGTTGTCAGTCCATTTATTCAGTGGTCGTCGAAGAATCCTCAAATTGTTTGTTGGTGTGGAAGTTTCGCGCAAAAAAGCAAAAACAAACAAAGGCATGTTGAATTGTGGTTCGCAATTACTTTCGACGGTTTTCATCAATAAAGGTCATGTTCGAAAGAAAAAAAAAACTTGCGAGTAAATATGCAAGGACGTGAGCAAGAGCTATATTGCCCCCAATGCAAATTACGCAACAGAAGAATAAAATGGTCAAAAACAACAATTTCCAACACAACGATTTGCAGAAAAGGAAGGAAATAGCAAATCAGAAAATACGGGAAAGGCGCAATCACAGGGCACGACGTAGGGAAGCGTAGGAATCGCTTAGCACGTGTCCGCGTGCGTTTATGAAGCACCCGCCTAATATTTCACGAGCGCAACGCATAATTCGAAATTACGAGGCGACTGCTTCGTTTCTGGACGTTGCCAAAACTGAGCACAATTTCGGTTTAGCGAATGCACTTGCGCTAATCTATTACGTTTGTATCGCGATCTCCCTGAAGCAGACACCAGCTGCGCACTGCGGCAGTGAATTCCTAGAGCGAATAAAAAAAAGTGATTTTGTTATTCCCAAAATTTAATCAAATGAAACTTATTTGATTTTTGTTGAAGGCACCTGTTCACAATTTTTGTTGAAGGCGTCTCGGGTGTAATCTGAACGTTAATTCTGATCAACAGGACTTCGATCGCAATTCTAAACGTATTATTGCTGCTCACTGCGCAACCAGAGTGCAGTTTTTCCAACGGAATCATGGGTAGCTTTGCTCACAAACTGCAAAAGTGTTCGCTTAAAATATAATAATAAATAAAACCAAATCTTTGAACTCGCATGTTTTAGCGCGTTCGAAAATTATGAACTGCCGATATGGTACTCGACAATAAAATTAATTTTGAACCCATTTTAATGGATGACACAATGTTTACCAACGTTTGCCATTATACTTTGAACACTGGATAAGCGGTGGTAATCCTAGGCCAATATAGCCAGCTCCCGGAAATGGCATAGCCAATTCTGGCAAAGAGTGGAACAACACTGGCTAACATGGCCCATGATAGCCATGATTCGATGATGGCACAGCCAGCAATGGCAAACAGTGGGGCAATCCTGGCTAACCTGGCCCATGATAGCCAGGATCTAATGAGGGCTCAGCCAATACTGGTAAAGCGACGGACAACCAGGGCCATTGTTGGATGTGCTAAGGAGTGGCACAACCAATATCGGATGCTCACTGGCAACTCTGGGCCTAGTTAGGGCCACGCTTTGCCAGTGGATTTCCAATATTGGCCCGCCGTCGTGTGCTACCTGGGAAGCAGCATTTTCAATGAGGGGCACAGATGCTCGTTATCCTCTTTTTCCTGGGCATTGTAAAAAGGAGAACTGTTTCTTATTTTGCATATTTCCAACACAGTAAAAGACTACATCGTCAGAACATGGAATACTTTAAGGAAGACACATGAAATCTGGGGCCGGACGCCAAAACCGGTGTTCCGGCGCGCTCGAAGTCAAGTAGCACGCCTTGCGACCACTGAATATGCTATGGGGGTTGAGCCCCGGCATTGGTCTAGCGGACCGCTGGCAGGAGCACTCCAGCGACGACTTCAGGATATGCAAGAGCGAAGCGTAACGCAATTCGTGCTGTTTAATCCATCTATTTAGATGTATATGTTAGCTAAGTCATTGCACTTAGAGTGGCCCTGGGCTACTGTTCCTACACCACGTCACGGTCCATTTCAAAACTCGCCGACGATCGCCCCACTCCATCGCATGAATTCAATTTTGACGCGTACAGACAGCACTAACATTCATCTGCCTTTGACACTAGCACAAATTTGCACCTTCCGTTTGGGAAGAAAGCTTTATCTAAAATGTGACTAAAGATCTTTTGAGATCCCCGGAGTGGTGAGTGGTAGACACCAATTCGGGGACCCTAAAGAAACGCAGGTAGGGGGGGTACCAGTTGATTAGAAGGGGTTGCAGGGAAGGGGGTATGTGAAAAAGGAAAGTTTTCAGTTTACTGGGCTGTCCAGGGCTTAGTTTCACGACACACCCAGGTCAACTTGTAATTCACCAAGCCCGATATCTAAACATCACACTCTTCCTTCTAACTTCAAGTTGCTAGGTTCCTTTCTGCCTTCCTTCAATCCCCATTCCCAGTAAAATATTGTAACGGCCTCTCTCTTATCAACTTTTCTGGGAAATAGCACCTGAGAAAGGGAAACGCCCACTGCTATTTGATTCAGTTTCATCATCTTTTCCTTCTCTGTTAGACGTGTCGCATTCCGAAGCCTTGATTTCACCCTGATTCATTTTCTTCAAAGGACGCATATGACTTGCCGCACGAAGCTGTTCCTACGCTTATGTCGTGTGAATGAGAACCAGGTGGATTAGTTGTGCTGAGAACTTGTCGACGAACTGCTGTGCGTGCGGACGAGTGCTTTGGCGGTGCAGAGGTAGGTGCTGTGTGCGCTCCTATTTTTTCATCCGTCAGCGTTGGCAACGAGCAGACCGTCGGCCTTTTTCGCTCTGTAAACCTCACTATTATGGGTGCGATTTTGTCTTTCTGTGCCTTTAATCTGTGCACAGCTTCAAGTGAGTGTTTTTCAGGCACCGGCAGATCAAGCTTGCTGCTAAGGTCCACTAGGACCTGGTAGAGATCCTGGTCCTCTGCTTCTTGAAAGCCGTGTATTTCAATATTCTTCCGTCTCGAATATTGTTCTCCACTTTTTCATCGTTCCCTGAGCTTTGCGATTTCGTTATCTTTTTCTTGCATGTTTTGTTGCAGTTCTTGTGAGGTTTTCTTGAATTCAGCAATTTCGTTCTGCTGATCTTTCACCTTTGTCGGGAGGTCTTCAAACCTAGCTGCTAAAAATCCAGTTGACTTCTCAATGGCCTCAGTTGTGTTGCACTGGTTATCTACCTTTCTTTCCATGTTTTCAAGCCTACCCAAGACTTCCAATATCTTCTGGTTTAGATCACCAATCAGCCTAGCCAAAGAGCTGTGCTCACTTGACTCAGACAGTGCTTTTTTTCTGCGCTCTTCCGCATCACTGCTATCTGAATCAGTTTCATCACCTTTTCCTTCTCTGTTACACGTGTCACATTCCGAAGCCTTGATTTCACCCTGATTCATTTTCGTCAAAGGACGCGTATGACTTGCCGCACGAAGCTGTTCCTACGCTTATGTCGTGTGAATGAGAACCAGGTGGATTGGTTGTGCTGAGATCTTGTCGACGAACTGCTGTGGGTGCGGACGAGTGCGTTGGCGGTGCAGAGGTAGGTGCTGTGTGCGCTCCTTTTTTTTTTCTCCGTCGGCGTTGGCAACGAGCAGACCGTCGGCTTCGGACAACCGAAGGGCAGCAAATCCACGCGTCGAGTGGCTGAGGCCATCGGCAAAGTAGGGGATATGAAGGGATTGGAGCACTTCCCAGTGAACCCAGAGGAAAAGGCGGCGGCGAAAGCGACCTTATGCGATCACGGCACCATCCCCGGCGTCGTTGGCTCCGTCGACAGCGTGCTTATTGCAGTCAATGCGCCGCGGGGTGATGCCGGAAACAAGGCAGAATTCTTGAGCCGCACAGGAATTTACGGGGTGAACACCATGATCTTGAATAGACCGCCTTTTTGACCGCCGGCGTTCGCAAGCCGGAACCTCTACTTTGCAAGCTGACGACTGAGTATGTGTGTCTCCTTTCTCGTAGATCTGCGACGCTAGTCTGAAAACCCCTCGCTGCCCGTGATCTTGCTATGATGCGTTTTTGTGACGCAACCGGTGGCTGCGTCCGAAGCTGGAGTGAGGACTGCTGAAGGATGGAGGGCTTCTGCTGGGTAAGCAGCCACAAAGCCCTGTCGATCATCGGGCTACCTCGACAACATATATCAAGGTACAATGCTGCACAGTGGCTCATACCTAGCTTCAAGAATGAGGCGTGCTAGTTATACGCTGTAATAGTACCCACAATGACATCGTATTGTATTTTTGTCTAATTACTTTTATTAACGGGACAGAGGCACAAGAAACATTATTTAAAAAAAATAATCGTATTTACTGACTAAACGCAAAGGCAAAAAGTGTGTATACATCATTTTATTAGTGTTGTGTACGACATCATAGGCTATAACGCTGCCCCGCCGCGGTGGCTCAGTGGTTACGGCGCTCGGCTGCTGACCCGAAAGACGTGTTCGAAGGCTAAATTATTGAGGCCCAATTGCTGTGCGATGTCAGTGCACGTTAAAGAACCCCAAGCGGTAGAAATTTCCTGAGCCCTTCAATACAACGTCCCTCATAGCGTGAGTTGCTTCGTGACGTTAAACCCCAATAAACCAAACCTAATAAACCAAACTGAGCTACGAGGCTATGTTACAGAGGTACTGCTTAGTCTTTTTCTGCACGCATGTGAATGTCATGCTCAGTATTTCGTCTGTGGGTTGCTTGGTATAACCCATTCATTACATAGACAACTAAGCGCTTCACTGCACATTTTGGTTGTGCAGGAGACCACGGGTATCCACTGTAGCCGTGGCTTGTCACGCCAGTGTCGGGACTTCCTGGTGCAAACTCGGCAGAAGGGCAGTGCAACGCAGCACATGCAACAATGCGATGTTTTGTGGAACTCTGTATTGGTGTCTTTAAAAGCCGATTCGGGAGCAAGCAGAGTAACCGGACACCACTACAAGCCGAACCAGGCGATGGTCATTATTGTAGAGAGTGTCGCGTTGCACATCTGCCTGTAGGAATCCTTGGCAGCGGATGGTGCGGCAACAGTGGCAACAGCAGCTCCACCAGCAGTACTTCCTCATCACCTGGCAGCTGTGGCTGCAATGTCCCACCGTGCCGGGGTGGCGAGTTGTCGCAGCCATTCTTGCAATTGGCACTGCCATCGCCTTGTATTAGCCTATAAGCACCTGTGTGGCATCATGCCCTTGGCGACAGGCAGCCGAGCGCCAGTATTTGTAAAATGATTTTTTCCTATGTATGGTTAGAAGCCTGCAGTGGCAAGGAATGAAGTGCGCACACCAGCTGCTGCTTCGACAATGTTCACCAGTATGCCTCCCATGCATAGCCAAGTCTGCCGCAAAGCCACTGCACTTTCTCCTTCTCAAGTCGAATTAGGCGCCGGAACAGATCGTCCGACTAGTGAAATTCGTGCTTGTACATTGTCATTCGCCGTTGCTTACTTCCACTTGCATATTCAGGCGTATAGTTGCTTGCGGTCACTACGTGTTTGACTAATGTGAATGAGCGAAACGTGTAGCGTGGAGATTGCAAAGCACAAGTACAGCGTTTGTTTTTGCACCACATTTATTCATTGCGCACAATAAATTCTCTTTCGCCACAGCTTTATATACAAGTCTTCGTATTGTAAAACGCAGCGGGGAAACACAAAGCATGTAGTAGCATTCACAGTGAATCACATGCGCATTATCAATTGCTGAACAAATTATACACTGCAGAGATTTCCGAAAAATACTTGTACCTTACGCTATGTCCGAACGGGCGAGTTCGCCATGTATTTTAAGGACAAACATGGCTAAAGACGTATATGGAAAGTAGAGCGAACAGAGGACGGACGCTAGGCCTTTGTCTCCTCTGCTTTTTTCCTAAGGCTTTAGCAATATTTGCGCGTAAACGAAGTTGTATCTTCACTTCAAGCTTGTACGCAAATAATTCGGCATGCGGTGCGTATATAAACTGTGCTGAAACACGTTACATAGTGGAATGTACAGCAAGTTTTATATGAGACATTGCTAATCATGGATGTTCAGGACTAGAAGACAATGTGACAAGTACAAGACACACGAATATCACAGACGCGCACCCGCCAAAGTTCTTCGGTCTGCATTTATTTCAAAACCAGGCTTCAGAATATTTTTCGGAAGGATCCCGTCAACCCTAATTTTTCCTCGGGTCTTTTCTGAATATAGGGTATACTGCAGGTTACAAAGGTTAGTCTACACACGACTGACACTGCCGGAAAAGCAGGAAAATTGATTCCAACAAACTAGACAGGTACAGAAGTTGCACCTTGTGCGCTTGGCAGATCTGCAGGCAAACAACTGGAAAAAATGAACAATGAAAACAGTACACGAAGCATCTGCACCTGACACAGCTAAGAATAAATGCATCACAAAACACGAAAATAGCACACGAAGCCTCAGCACCAGGCAGAACATAGAAGTACATAAGAAAAAAATAAAAAATCGTGCATGGAGGCAGAGTTCAGGAGAAATACTTAACAAAAATGAAAAAAAAAGTGCTTGAAGCTCCTGCACCTGGCAGAGGTTAAAACAAATTAAAAAACACAAACGATGCTTGTGCCCTGGCCTGATATTAAACGAGTACAAAAACACAAACTAAATGACAGATGTGAATAAAGTAAACTAAAATAAACACATACAAGAAAAGTTCAAAGTAGTGCAGGCGGCTCGAGCTGGCTTCTTAAGATGATTGCCAGCATGTCCACCGTCTGGAGGAGCAGGTCTTGCTGTGCATTTCGACTGCGCGCAGCAGCCGCCACCTGCCGCATGGCTTGAGCGTAAAAATGCCCTAATTTTTTGCTGAGCAACACTATATAGACCCGGCTTAAGCTTTGTGAAAAAGGTTAGGTGCTGAGATATTTTGGGCAAGTATGGTTGTAGAAAACTTGTGATTGTTTCATAAACTGAGCTCTCCCTGCCACATCCCACAATAGATGTCAAACTGAAGTAGAGGTGTTCAAATTGGGCATGGGTATTTATCCTGAAGGTGAGGGCTTCTGCTTTAAAAAATGCAGAGCCCGCGCTTTGTACACACTCCAGCCGGCCCTGCTGAAGCGCACAGTTCTGGCGGTTCCAGGCCTGAGTAAGGTCCGCCAAGCGCCACGTTTCATGTAGCGTGTGCCGCAGCACCTCATCTCCCTCATCCTCTCTTCTAAGGCCGGCATGGTGCGAGATGCGGTGAGGACTGCAGGGGGGGGGGGGGGGGGGGCAGTAGTGATGGCGGTTCTGGCGGCTCCGGCGTGCGCCGTGGTGTATCTATCTGGAAAGAAAATGCGCTGGTCACGCAATGCGGCATGTGGTGGAATAAGCAAAGCGTTTGGTACAATGTCTTAGCACACTTGACGTGAATACACTGGGCAGCAATGACAGAAGGCACAGTTAGTCATATGACACGGGCACCACTGTCGTAGCATATTTCGTGCGTATATTTTCCAGACTGCTAGGAGACATCAGAATCTGACTGCAAGAGAAATAAACACTCTGCACTGCGTGACAACGTCAGAGACACAGTTTTGCGGATAGTGTACAATCACCGAAGTTATACGGCTACTGCTGCAAAGGCTATTACTTCAAAGGGACTATGCAATGAATTAACAGTCAGTTGTAAATGTTCTCAATACTTAGAAATGATGCTAAGAAGCATTCACACCTAGTATGAGTCTTCGGAACTGAGCCGGCAATTTATTATGAATTTTTAAAAAACGCATTCTTCAAAATTCGCGGGCCGATTGGTGTCTTCGTAGAGACCGACTTTGAAACTAAAATCAGGAAAATAGGCGTCACTAGTCCCGTCACGTCGGGAGGCCACTACACGTTGTCATTCGCTGGAGCCACGGCAGCCACAACGTCACGGGTACGCCTCCGGTAGCCGTGAAAATCGTCTGCTCGAGCCGCCGCGCGACCCCCTCGAGCTAGCGCGAGCCAGGGCATTGCCTTCACGCATATGTTTTCAATTTACCACTGCCGCCTCTTTCTGTCGGGAGTTCGGGAACCACTCGCAGTGCCTTTGTCGCAGTCACAAGCAAAGAAACCCGACGTGCGACGCGATCCACGAAGGCGAAGAGAGACCGCAGAGACGCTGCCGACGCTGCTGCTGGGTGCGACAACCGGAAGTCGGAAACCAAACGTCAGGGAAGGACGTATTCGCGGGCAGGGCCAGTCCCAGAGCAGTTTTGTTTGCTTTTTCTTGGTGCTCGACGCGTATGAGTTGAGGGGGGAGAGGAGTAGCGTGATTTTTAATCGTCTATAACTTCGTTATTATTGATGCTAGTTCAAAAATTCTTGCTCTGGGGTGTCGAGTGATGGAATGCCTATCTCTCGTCTGCTTTACGTAATCGCAATTAATTTACTGCATAGTCCCTCTAAAGCAGTTGTGAGAAAGGGTAGTGTGGAGCTTGGATATTGGCACGCCAACTCACGTACTGCGGGGCTAAGCGTGTCTACCCAACTGGCCGAGTCTCCCCGTTCATCTCTTCTGCTTTAACAGGGTAAAACATGCGGTTAGTTGGCACTGATTAACCATGAAACCTAAAAGAGCACTAGCAAACGACAAGCAATCAAAATAATTCGCAACCAGGAGTTTAGGCACTTCTGCACTTCCTACACTAAACTAAACCACATTGGAGGTGAACAGTGGCCGCGAGTCGTAAGGCATGCACATCAAGCGTTTAGGGGGTTCATTTCCCCGGGATTAAGCACGTAGCCGCTCGTCCCCGCCGCGGTTCCGAACGACACCCTGGGACGACCGGCGACGACGTGCTCCTGGAAGAGACTGGCGGCGTTTTGCTGGGGACGATCGCCGACGGGCGGCTCGTACTGCTGCTGCAGGAAGCCTTACCGCCGCACGTATTTGCACGAGTGTGTCAACATTCTTCCCGGAAGAAAATGTCTCACTTCCCAATAACGTCATCGCTGTTTGCAAAGGGCAGTGCACACCCACTTCAAATGACAGATCCTCGAAGATCGACGACCCGACGCCGATGGCCGTCCGTATAAGGGCAATAATACGGTCTCCACGCCCCCAAAGCAGGCCCCCTTAATTGTTCCTGCGATGAGATGCGACAAGGCATGTTCAAGGGACACTTCTCAAAATGGTGTTGAAACACTCACCTGACCTCTTTTTTAGTACAGAACATGTCACAGGTGCCGCCAACCATCGGTGGTCTTGACGGCCGGCCCCCCGTTGTTCAGCATTGAGGCGAGGTCGCTGCACAGCTCGCGGTTTTCGCTGTGTGTGTGTTTGTTAAGTCCGCTGAAGCTCGAGCCAAGAGCGAATGGCTCTTAATAAACTGTATTGGCATGAGCTCTTCCTTCCTCGATGTCCTTCTTTTATGCGCCATTTTGTAGGCTAGACTAGAATTCCCGCGCGGAGACTTGCAGCAGTGAACAGCAGGGAAACAGCCAATAATCGTTGGTCTGCAGCTTGGGTTCGGGCTATAGGTTTGCAGGAACATATGCGTGCACTGCGTTGCAGCAACTTAAAGCACAGGTTAAGAATGAACGAAATCATCCGCTCCCCTCCTGGGGTCCCTTTTTGGCCGGCGCCCTGCGCCCTGCGCCGTCCCCGCTCCCGACTCACGAAAACCATTGCCGTCAGAATCACACCAGCAACCGCGCGGGGGCGATGGACGCTCGCAGCTTGCCGTGGCGTTTCATGCGGTTGCATTTGAGACTGTTCGTCCAACGTGCTTCAACGACGTTAAAACCATACTATTCACGACGTGAAAAAACACCATCATAAGCCAACAGTAGAGTAACTCGTTAACCCAACGTTCATGCGATTCGGTTTTCAATCGTTAATCAATTTAGGCAACAATTCTCTGTCGTTTTTTCCCTGGCTTTCAACCTACGGGATCAGCCTATATGACGCATCGACCCATACGCGATTAAATACTGCACGTGGCTTACCCGCCTGCTCTGCACACAAGAAAGCAAGCCAACCATGGAGAACTAGACGTTTCCTTCTTGAAGTCCTCTTTGTCGAAGCCATGTCACGAATTAGTCACACAAACTTTTAGCCATCAAATGGGAACGCTGAAGAAAGGTGGGGACCCCAGCAATCGTGAGTTGCAAAGGAAGCGAAAAATTTATTTGTTGCGTAAGATACGAAGGCATAAGCAAGAAGACCAATGAAGGATGCAGTTCCGTGATTCCACCGTAGGTTCATCGGCTGACGCATGGAATTAAGATTGCCGACAGATATGCAGTTCGTCATGCTTTCAGCCTTACAAAAAAAAACTATCAAGTTTATTCGCATCGAGGGAAAAACAGTTCGGAGATGGTGGTACCAAAGGAATAGGTTAGGGGCTGTAATATCGAGCGTGTAACGCGCCGTTCATCTGCTGCAAAGTGGGTCTGCTTGTATAATGAACGCGGCCTGCGGGAAGGTGTCTTACAGACAGACTGGAAGGTTTGTGAATATGAAGCAATTTGACTCTGGCTAGACTCCAAGGGTTCAACGTAAGGACAGGGTAGCGAGCCATAGAAAGAAAAAAAATATCAGTGGCTTAGTTCAGCTAGGCCACGATACACGTAGCGAAATCAGTTTCGTCCACTGATATTTCGGCAGGGACACGCCGTCGTTCAGCAGCATGGTGGCGCCTCTTCGCGAGGCGTTCCCATTGTTCTTCGGGCGTCTCGTCCGCCCGCTTAGCCTTCCTCGCCTCGTTTTCACGCTGTCGGCCGGCCTTGTACCATGCGAGGACTTACATACCGAAATACTCGATTTCACGCATGCTGCACAGCTGTCGCGAACAGCATGGCCGGTCGCATGCGCAGTGTAGCGCTGGGGCTGCGGCGCCATGGTTGCCGTGGTAGTAGTTGCCATGGCAACGGCGCATGCGAAGTAGCGTGTTTTTGCTGGCGCCGCTAAATGTGCTCCTGCAGTCTACTGTACCTTTCGCTACAAAACGACTGGTGCAGCGTTAAGCGACAGGAAGAGGGCAGAGTGTCTCGGGGGTGAAACACGGGTTAGTGACATCCTAGTCCGAATAAAAAGCAAAAAATGGGCTTTGGCAGGGCATGTAGTGTGAACACAAGATAAACGATGGTCCGGCAGGCTAACCGGCTGTATTCCAAGGGTAGAAAAGCAGAACAGGGGGGCAGAAAGTTATATGGATGGATGGGATTGAGAAGTTTTCAGAGATAGGGTGGCTGCAGCTGCCACAATATAGGGTAAATTGGAGAGATATGGTAGAGGTTTTTGACTTGCAGTTAGCGTAGTGAGGCTGATGATCTTTCAAATGCCGCAAGAAAGATGTGTTTCTTACCGAAATGAAGTGACTCGACAAGCAGCAGAAGCATTCGAAATTTCAAAAACAAACTAATCATGTGTGAGCGATTCGTCTATCAGCCTCTCTGAAAAAGATGGGATTTTTGGAAATATGAAAAGATTTGGCTGCGGAAGTTTCCCGCCCAAAAAGCTGGCACGCCGCGTGCTATTGTTCTGGGTTGCTTAACGTATAAGATATAACGTATTGCCGTGATTCTAACGTGCCTTCGATTATAACGGGCACCTGTTTTTCAAGGTGAGAAAGAGTAAACTAAATTTACTTCGACTGTAACTGGTACCAGATTTCCATGCTTACCTAAAGAAATATGCACTCGAGACCGCCCGATTTCAGCTTAGCTTGTAACTTCTTACCCTCTTAGGCATGAAAGTTGAAACCTTTGTAGCCCACAAAATGCTGCGACGGGAGCTCCCGGAATGGCGGCGCTCTCGGGGATATTGAGAGAACGCCAACGTATAGGCCCCCACTAGACGGGAGCATCGGCTGCGCCATTAGGTGCTTAAAAAGCACCGCATGCAAAGTGGCCTTTCTAAGCATGAAATGCTATGTCCCCGTTGTCGGCGCGCCGAGGGTGACCTTGGAGCCTGAATGCAGAGCATGGAGCCGAACCTAAACGAATACTGCAGGAATTTTCAGTTCACGCGCCCATGGTCCCTACGTACTGCGCTCCAGCAGAAGCAGCGCATGCGTTAACAACGTCTACGTCGCCCCCATGGTGCTAAAAGCCCGTGCGCGGCGCGAAATAGCCTAGGCTCTGCCCGGCAGCCCGAGAGGCGCAAGCGCAGTCCTGGCGACTCGATGTGCAAGGCCGCAGCGCCGCCTGAGTTGTCAGTACGAAATGAGCGCACCGGCTACATAAGCCCCGTGGCGCGGTCGGTACAGCTGAGCGGCCATTAACCAGCTGCGGTCGCCATAAATACAAACCGACAAACACTCTCGATCGCCAAGGACGTTCATAAGAGCTACTGCTGGTGCTTTTTTGGTATAAACGTACGAGCGGAGGAAAGCTTAGAAAAAAGCGGCTGCTGTGGGACGGTCCTCGAGGCTGGAGTGCTGCTGTCAGAATATGCTACGCGTTTCCTGCAGTCTACTCTCGACAGCAAGGTACTGTGCCAATATTTTCGCACCAGGCGTCATACTGTACACGGCGCGTCTTCACAGCCGATGTTTCCATGCTGGCTCAACTGCAGGTCGCCCCATTGGTGACGGCGTGTTTCAGATGCTCGCGATGCCTCTCGGCAACTATGATTGCCATAGGCTAAGCATACAATATCGATGCACAAGAAGTACTCAGCCACCATTTCGATGGGGCCGATGGCAATAGGCCTCATCTGGAATAGTTTCATTTTGGTATTCTATTCTAACATGTATGTCATTTAGGAGCGATAGCTCAACTCAATGCGGTATTCGAGTTTCAGTGCAGAGGATCCGCATGAACTTCAAATGACCTTCTAAATTAGCAGTTTTTCACAGCAAGTGGCTTAACCCGGATGTCAAATGATACTTGTACTGTGGCCAGGTGATAGGGTCTCCAAATTCTACTCGGGATATTTCTAAAATGTGGTCCACCCCACCCTCGAAATTTGAGCTACAACGACTTGGACCAAAACCGGTGTCCCGACTAATTTGCGTGAGTCGCTCCCAAAGCTTAGCGCACCCACGAAATTTTATTTGCTTAAATTTGGAACAAAACCATGTCCAGCTGCCGCGGTGGCTCAGCGGTTATGGCGACCATCTGCTGACCCGAAAGATACGGGTTCGGTGTGATTTCTATTGAGGCGAAACTCTAGAGGCATGTGAACTGTGTGATTTCAGTGCACGTTAAAGAACCACAGGTGGTCGAAATTTCAGAGCCCTTCACTACGGCGTCCCTCAGCCCGAGACGCTTTGGGACGTTAAACTCCCATAAACTGTCCAGCCTAATTCGACTATGCCATTGACCTTAGTCATTCCGTTGGTTTCACCTTGTTTTGACCCTTTAGTAACCTTGACACTGAAATCTAATCCAAAGAATGTCATTTCACAATAGTCAGGTTATAGACTACGTCAATGACCATGCCATACTACGTCAATGGTGACGTCCTGCCCTGTATGACAGAAGTTATCGAGCGTCAACAACAATCCCAGTCCAACGTCAGTTTCATAAACGGAATGAGAGAACTAGGTATTGGGCTCAGCTTTGATTCCAACGTTGAAATCACGCAATGGAGCACCACAATGAATCTCATATTCGAACAAGTGACCCCAGCAAATATGACCATACTGCAAACTATAGCCAACATCACGGAACAAGAAGGTGTTTCTCAGAACCGGTGTGAATCAAGAAGCAAGCTAAATACTTAATAAATGCTAAAGATTGAAAAAACTCAGCAATTAATCAGTGAGAACTCACTTATAGCAGCCGCAAGCAACACGTTAAGCCTGCAGGTAAGAAAGAGTAATCATAGCAGAAGCAATAACGGAGCTTTATTGCGCGGCCCCTCGGTTTGGCAGCAGACGCTAAATTTTAGTTGATTTTTTGGTAAAAAAAGGTGCGCTTGAAGATCAAATAAATGTATTATTTTCGATGCGAGTTAGAAGACGCACGCCGATGCTTCTCAATGCTAACAAGCGCACAACTATTGAATGGTTGTGTTCAGACGTGGGAGTCACTTGAACTTCCTGAATAAGGACCTGCCACTAAGCATGCCGTCGAGCTTGTTTCCGCGAGCAAGAAAGTTTAAATTTCAGCTCGGTCAGCAGCAAATGTAAATTATTTTTTGAGACTTCAGGGTGTTTTTATTTTAACCCTGTAATTGCTATATAATCTCCAGCTATTGCTTGCGGGATTTCAACTCCTGACTCTTATCTGTGTATACTGTTCTCATGCCCTTCTGTTTCTGATCACTTTCATCACCTTGCATATGCACAAAACTGTTCGCACATGAACTAAAACAGAACTCAGAAGGAAGAATTGGTAAGAAAATGCAATTCCAACGTATCGTCACGTTAAATTTTACAGGACACAATACCACTGCTGGAAGAAAGCGGCGGCAACCGCAGTTGTTGCTGCCCGTGCGCCAATCGCCACGCCGTATCTGTGACCGGTGGCCAGTTCATCATTCGGAGCTTCACGTAACTGAACTTCTTCAATCGGGACATGATTGTGCTAATAATGTGATGCGAAACACGACAGTCGCGTAACAACGTGTAAATCGCACATGCTTTAGGATAGGATAACTTTATTCGGCTCTAGCACAAGGTTTTTTTATGTGGTCAGATGAGTCCATCTGCAACGGTCGGTTGCCCCTATTCCAGGGCTCCGCTGGATGCTGCCGTCAGCTGAGCTCGCCGTATCAAACCGATCTGGTCATCGCGGCAGTCGCTGGAGAGCAGACCCTCCCATTGCTCCACACTTTGGTTTTGTATAACTGGCACGATGTCGACTTTTTGACATGCCCATGTGATGTGATACAGTGTAGGTTTTTCATGGCACCACGGACAATTGTGTGCGTAAAGTGTGGGTGAATTTTACTTAGTGTGTTTAGATTTGGATATGACCCCGTTTGAAGTTGTCTCCATGTGACAGCCTCTTCTTTGTTTAAAGATTTGTGCGGTGGTGGGTACCGCATCCTGCTGCCTTTGTAGTTGTTGAGTATGGCCGAGTATTCCTTAGGTACTGGCAGGGGTTCCTCAAGGTCGTTGACGTTGGATGCTCGGTAGTTAGTATATCCTCGAGCTATCCTGTCTGCCTCTTGGTTTCCTGCCACCCCCGTGTGCCCCGGTACCCAGATGATCTTATGTTTGATCGGCTTGTGTGGTTTTGCATGTGTTTGTTGCGTCTTGCAGTCTACAGAGCGGAGTATGCGGAGCGCTCTGTGACAGACTCTGCCGCAAAGATAGTTGCGGCAGGCTGCTTGTGAATCAGTAAGAATTGTCTGTGACCGCCCAGTCCGATAGCCCTCCGCTGCCGCTAGAGCGACGGCCGCTTCTTCAGCCTCAGCTATCGTGCAGTCTTGCAGGGAGGCGCTGGTAATCTCGTGTAATTCCGAGTTGACTACAGTTGCCACTGCGTTGTTGGTGCCTTGTCCCCTAGTCATGGCATATGTGGCAGCGTCGACAAACACTGTTGTATCCTGGGATGCGTGTGTTTTCTGTAAGCGGTCGGCCCTTGCCTCTCTTCGGTCTTTGTGGAGGTTCGGGTCCATGTTTCTTGGTATTGGTGCCACCCTGAGCGTGCTGCGGTACTCATCGGGGATCGTTTTAGTTCTCAATATTTCTCGAATTTGTTCAGTGTAGCCCAGATTCTTTAAAAGAACTCTGCCTGTGGGGGTCTGCTGTAGTCTGCGCATTTGGGCAACATGCTGCGCTTCCCGTAATTCCTCAAACGTGTTGTGCAGTCCCAAGGCTAAGAGCTTTTCAGTTGAGGTGTTATGGGGTAGTCGAAGCGCGGTTTTATACGCTTTGCGTAAAATCGCGTCCGCCTGTTGTATTTCACTTTTGATATGATTGTAGTACGGGAGACTGTATGTCGCCCGGCTGACCACTAGGCTCCTGACCAGCTTGAGTGTGTCTTCTTCTCGCATGCCATGACGTCTGTGTGAGATGCGCGTAATCATGCGGGCCACTTGGAGTGTAGATGCCTTTAATAGCGCAAGGGTGTGTGTACAGCGTTGATTTGACTGTATCCACATCCCTAGTACCCGTATGGGTGTCTTCTCTGGTATTGGTTCTCCTTCGAGGTAAACTTGTAGTCGAAGTTCTTTACTGGTAGGGACTGTTCGGTTCCCTTTTCCTCTCCAAACCCGTAAGAGCTCAGATTTTTCGGTCGAGCATGCTAGCCCTCTTGCTTTGACATAGTTTTCAACGCAGGTGGCCGCTTCTTGTAGCCTATCCTCTTTCTCGCCGAGTGAGCCAGTGTTAGTCCATATTGTGATGTCGTCGGCATAAATGGCATGGTGGATGTCGTCAATTTGTTTTAGTTGCTTCGCCAGTCCGATCATGGCCACGTTGAATAGCGTGGGTGAAATGACCGACCCTTGAGGTGTTCCCTTGTTGGGCGTTCGAAACTTCTCGGACCGAAGTTCTCCTATACCGATGGTTGCAGTTCTGTTGGAGAGAAATGCTTTGACGAAGCTGTGAATCCTGCGCCCGCAGTTCAGGTTGTCCAGGCCCGTAAGGATTGCTTCGTGGCTCACATTGTCAAAAGCCCCTTTGATGTCTAGGGCCATTATCACGTTTTCTCCGTCCCGAGGAACGTTCCGAAGTACACCTTCATATAATTGGAGGAGTACCTCTTGAGCTGATAATTTTGCTCTAAAGCCGAACATGCTGTGAGGGATCAGTTCGTTGTCTTCCATGTAGTTTTGAAGTCTCTGCGTTCCCACTCGCTCGTATAGTTTTCCCAGGCATGACGTAAGCGAGATGGGCCTGAGGTTTTCTATCTGCAGTTTCTTGCCTGGCTTGGGTATCATCACCACTTCAGCATGTTTCCACTCCTCGTGAACAGTTTCAGCTTCCCAATGTTTGTTGAGGAAGTCTGTCAGTTCAGCAACCAGCGCATCACTGAGGTTGCGGATGAGTGCGTTGTTTATTTTATCCGCTCCCGCGGCCATATTTCTGGTGGTGTTTCGCATGGCCGCGTAGACCTCTTCTCGTGTGATGGGTCTGTCCAAACTAGCGTTATCGTCTCCCCGGTACTCCCCTGTATAGGTAGGCGGGTTCGTGCTGCCAAAGCATTTGGCGCGAAATCTGTCGAGGAGTTCCGAGTCAGTGCCCTCGAACTGGTGAATGAACCGGTATATGGATTTATTGTTTTCAGCTTTTGTCTTAGTCGGATCGAGGAGCGCTCTAAGGATACGCCAAGTCCGTGTCGTGCTTAGCGTCCCACTAAGAGAGTCGCTGAATTGTTGCCAATTTTGTTTTGCCAGCTGTGTGACGTATTCCTCTGCTTTCGTTGTAATTTCGGCGATTTTAAGCTTGAGTTTCGTGTTATGTTTTTGTTTTTTCCATCTCCTGGTGAGACTGCGCCTAGCATCCCAAAGCTTGAGCAGCCGACCGTCCACCTCGGGTGTTTCCGCTGTTCGGTTTATGGTTTTGGTGTACTTGTCTTGCGTATCCCTTAGGATGCTTCCCCATTCCTCTAACGACTGTATGCCATTCTCGGTAAGGTTGCTGTCGCATGCTTCGCGGAACGCATTCCAGTCCGTTATTTTTGCCGCGCCCAACTGGCGTCTCAGCCTGTCTGAGGTTACTTGCGTCTTGAGTATGTAGTGGTCGCTGCCTAAATTTTCCAATAGGTTCTCCCATTGTGTTTGTCCGAGTCCTCTTACGAATGTGAGGTCGGGGCAGGTGTCGATGCTGACGCTATTTCCAATTCTGGTAGGGGTTGCTGGGTCCGTGAGTAGGTTGCAGTTGAAGTTATCTGCAACCTCGGCTAGCGTTTTGCCTTTAATGGTGACCTTTTGGTACCCCCAGCTCTTGTCCATGGCGTTGAAATCCCCCAAGATGATTAGCGTGTTGTTTTTCGCTAGTCTGTGGACACCGTGAAAAAGTTCAAAAAATTTTGCTTTTCTTTGCTTCGGGGGGCTGTACACGTTTTATTATCTCAGCACGCTTAGGTATATCCAGTGTTATGGCCGGGGAAAATATTGCGTTTTTCTTCTCCAAATCAACGTATTAAACATACTTCTTTGAGCAAATACTAACGAATCAAAGTTCATATAAGTCGAAAACAAGAGATATTCAAAAATCAAGGTGCAGTACAAAAAACGTTTCTTAAAGCAGATAGACTTCACTGATTAGCCCGCTCTGCTGTCTTGTTCTAGGAACCTACACGCACTGCAGAAGAGCTGTTTTCTAATTCGGACCGAACTAGGCTGCCTGCATTTTTTATGGGATGTAATCAGGCCCCGTTTCTGATAATATGATGATACGGAAACATAACTCTTTCAATTTGTTTTCTGAACCTCGAGTAATAAGGACAAAATGCAACGGTTGATTGGCAAGCGAGTAAAAAAAAGAGTCCAACAGGACAACCTAGAGACCAAGGCGGCTTCAAAGAGTGAGAAAAATATATAATAAAATGACCAATTCCAACTGCTTCCATCACAAGAAACAGGAGATGTGGAGATACATGTTACACCTTTTTCGTACCTTGTCACATGGCTAAGACGTCTCTTAAAGGGTCACTGAGCTAAACCTTTAGAGCTGCATTTTGAAAAGAAAATGGATTTTACTGGCGAGAACTGAAGAATCCGACCTGCTTATTTGAAAAAGAAAAGGCACTGAATCCACTTTTCTAAGAAAATTCATGCTGGCGGACCTGGCGACCGCCTCTGGAAGCTATAACTGTGACGTAACATAATGCTTGCTATATACCTATGTAAGTGTGTCTTTGGATGACTGGCGCCGCCGCGGTGGCTTAGCGGTTATGGTGCTCGGCTGCTGACCCAAAAGACGTGGGTTCGATTCCGGCCGCGGCGGCTAGAATTTCTTTGGAGGAGAAATTCTAGAGGCCCGTGTACTGTGCGATGTCAGTGCACGTTAAAGAACCCCAGGTGGTCGAAATTTCCGGAGCCGTCCACTACGGCGTCTCTCATAGCCTTAGTCGCTTTGGGACGTTAAACCCCACAAACCAAACCAACCTTTGGATGACTATGAATGCTGTCAATAAATTTGTAAAATCAGTTCCGTGCATGTGCTCGTGTAGTCAATACCTTAAAGGGCAGAAGAATTAAGAATGCTTACCCTGTATTAGATGTCCAGGAAGGATAGGTCCGGGTCTTGAACAGGTTCCTCGGACGGCACGGTCTCGCCGTCCAGCCAGGCCGGGAACGGTGCTCCGGTGACGGAGTAGGCATCGTCTTCATCCTCGTCTTGAATCGTCGGCACGCTGTCTTCGGCAGAAAGGTGGAGTCCGCTGGGTCCCGGGATGGCCATCAAACAATCCTGGCTCTCAGCAGCAGGCGCAGGGTCCGAGGGCGTCTCCATCCTGCACCGCATTGAAGGGCCGGGCTCGTCTGCGGAGTAGAACGAGTTACTTGAGTTTAACCTTTCGCCTTTCATGCCGGGTCTAAAAGACAGAGAGAGTGAAGCTTCCAAGCTCTTACCATCAGTAGGATCACGCTGCTGCTCATGGCTGGAGCAGGTGGCAGCAGGCGCAGCGGGTGCTTCGACGTCGCTTTCCCAGTCGGTGTCGTCCTCGCTGCTGTCGCTGGAAGAGTCCATCAGCCACAACCACTTCTGTAAATGCCTCTCCAGCAGCAGGCGTCGGTGAATTCCCAGGTCACGAGGGTCCTCGTCAATGTCCCGGATCTTCTGTACAGCTGCGTAGAGAATAGAGCGTATGTTCTTATCCATGGCAGAAAAGAACAGAGTATACTCACAGAGTTTCACAAACTCCAAGAAGAGGGACCGTCCGGCCAGTAGCACTGTCGGGAACAGAGTGGGCGCGTGCCTATTTCCGGTCGCGCTATGCGGACGTGTGGAAAGGGGAACGATGCATCTGAGGGCACAGACCAATAAGCGGCCAGAAGGAAAGGGAAAAAATTGGAACGGGGAAAGGGAAAAAATTGGAATGGGAAAAGGGTAGGTTGGAAATTATGTATGAATTCTTATCAAAGTAACTTTTCCTTTGTCTATTTTTATTTCATTGCTGCCGTGAACATTTTATTACGAACGTATTTTAACAACCAATGGAAGAGCAGTGAAATCAAAAGAAGACACCCAATTGAGGCCATATAGTAAGCCTTTTCACGGCTTCCTCTCTAAGCCCAATTACTGAAAAAAATTGGAAGCAAAAACGATGGATATTTTAATTTGCTCTAAAAACATGTAGGACGCATTATTAATACGAATTCTTCCAGTGCGATGTTGTAAAAAAACATCATTGCGAGTTTCCATGCACGACCACCCATACCTAAAAATGAATAGAGAGATTTCTCTCGAATTTTTTCTGCCCTCTAACCATGGCAGGCCGCTGCAAGCTGTTCCGCACCTTGGCAAGTGCGGCGTTTGAAGGGTAATTACGTAAAAATTGTAGTGCCCACTTTAGACTAAAGCACCTTGCAATCAACAGAACAACGGGTTAAAAACAACCGGCACCATCATTTTTTCCCCAGTATTTGTACCAAGCCCTCGAAATATGAAAAAAAAACTGCGTTACTGCGTGGACGTACTGTAGCGTTGCCAAGCGCGCTCTGAATAAAGAAGGCGTGCCCGGTCACAGCCTCGAATGAACTTCCCGACACAGCTGTCAGCATAGGCTGCAAAGTGCGTAATCACATCTCCCAGCTATTGAGAGCGCGTTGTGGTCTCTGATAAGCGAGAGGGAGGCCACAGAGAGGAAATTTAGGGGACAGTTCTTATTGAGCAATACTTCTAACCATTTTCCGTTTTCCTTACCGGTACTATTTTACAAACCGTCGAATAGTATAGCGGCCGCTCACTTGGATACGGTCAGCGCACGCGTCTAGAGATTTCAAAACGCAGTTTGGAGGCTGCAATGTTGTAACGCTTAAGTGCAGTCATGTGGAATTTTAAAGCGAAAGCTTTCCTACTTGCACTTTCAAGCCTTTGCGTGCGACGGCGGTGCACATGAAATGACCTTTCGCATGACCTCTGTGTGACGTCACGCCGAAGAGCTGGGTGACCATCCCGCGCCGTCTGCGATTAGTGGCGGTGCTCCACCGGCGGCCTTAGGTTAGATTGGATTAGATTACAATAGATTAGATTGGAATAAATTAGATTTGATTTCATTGGATTAGATTGGATTGCATGTGATGGTATTTGATTGGATTGAATTGAATTGCATTAGATTAGTTTAGATTAAATTAGGTGTCGTTACATTAGTTTAGCTTAGACTAAATTAGAGTAGATTACAATATATTAGATTAAATTACATGAGAGTTGATTACATTAGATTGCATTGCATTGGATTGTATAACCGATCCATCACCACAAGTCGAACCACAAGCACCAACACAAGCTACACTACCAGCTGAACCATGGCGTAGGTACGGATATTGCTTTCGCAATTACCGGGCTTAACAAAGCTAAGCCACAGCAAATTTTTTCATACTTCACAGGCTTCTTCTAAATGCCACAAAAAACGACCGCGCAGGAGGCACGTTGGCATCAATAATTATTTTTTAGCCCACCTATGCATCTTCACGAAACGTGTTTGGTCCTAATGTAAATACGATTTTTTTCTCTAATTAATCTTAGTTAAGTAGTTATCAAGCGAAAAAAACACTCCCAAGAGCTTTACTTGGCGGGAAACACTGTGTTTTGGTCTCAACAAGCTGGAGTTTCCCTTCAAATTTTCATTGTTGGTTCTAGTTACGTGCAGCGCACTGTAAGCGCGCCCAACGTACGTATGTCCGGCAAGCGCCACATTTAGAGTAAGAGTCGGGAATTCCCATGACTATCTAAATGTGATTACTTTTCCAACACACTCTTTACCACACGCTTTTGGGTACAGCAAATTGCTGAGTGCAGAGGCTGTATACAAAGCAGCCAGCTAGCGGCTCCGCTGCTGTAACTTCACAGAAAACATGGCTTAACGCAGACGCGAAACTAAACACCACTAATACAGCTAAAAGCATGGCAGGGAAAGAGAACAAATCGACAATAGAAACCAAAGCTCTGGGGAATTCAAATCAAATACTTCGTTCAGTGTCCGTTAAAAAAAGGAGCCAAAACAAATTTTCATTTTGACCGCGAATAAAGTAGTGTTTGTTCTGTTCAGTGCGTCGCAAGGAGGACAGTTCTTAGAAGGACTTAACCTGAAACACTCGTCCTGGTCACGGCACCAGTTAAGTTTCTCCTCCGGATCGTCGTCGGAATGGCCGGTTCGCATATGATCGTACGTGGTTAGCGCTTCTGCGTCCTACTAAGAATTGCAAAGGAAATATGCTTAGGACGCTGTCTGCATGCAGATGCGAACACAATTCTCAGATAACACGTTTACAAACAAATGGAGCCCTCTGGAAAAATCATTAGAAAATCAGAGGTACATGCACCGACACTGCAATAATTACGGAATGGAGAAAACATGACTGCACAGTTTTCATGAAGTTGCACATACATCGTAACATGATCCCTACGAGGGTAAGCCAGACATTATAACGCGGCGCTCTTAGTCACACACAGCTTATAGGTCAGCGCAAAGCAAAACAAAAATTAAACAGTTCAAATAAGACAAAATCAGCACACGCACCCCAGCATGGCTCCGTCCAATCATTTCCAGAGTCTATAGCTGTGAACCGTTCATGTTCCCCCGCTCTCACCCACTACCTCACAGTGTCCTCGAGCAACAGAGCATTTTTCGCGTATCGCGACCTGGCAGTGGTAGAGTGGGCTAAGGCTGTGGACTTAGGCGTTTGTCGATATCCACCAGGATCGAACACGCCGCCTGGTCGCATAAATTTGACCATTCCGTGTAGCAGCGTGCACAATCCCCGCATTCTTCCTGTTTTCTGTGGTCGCTCATCTGCCTCGGTGAAGCCTCCGACCGTGTGCGCATATGGGCCGCAAGCTTCCACGAAAGGCTCTAAGCGCTCGTTCCTAGAGGGACCCTTGGAATGTGGCATGACTGGCTAAAGCAATTCCTCATCAGCGACTTCTAGGATTCCGGTACACCTGTTGGGCTCCGGCAGTACACATGCCGCTCTCCGTGAGCGTTGCTCCTTCTCAATTCTCTTCCTCTCCGGCCGTAGGTTCTCTTCGGCTATCGCTAACTGGAGTTTCAGGTCTAGAATATAAGCGTCACTTCTCTCTTTTGCTCTGGCTCGCTCAGCCTCTGGCATTTGGGCTCGTTCATGGCCATCCCAATACCCACATCCAATCCGCCAGCTGACTGCAGCCATTGTGCCTTGGTCAATTTTAACCCTGCGGCTCAAGCACTCCCGAGGCAAGTAAAGTGAGACTGGGGAAACTCACTCTGTTGTCGGACTGTCGATCACGGCACTTGCTGAGCAGCAGCAGCAGGTTACGTCCACAGGCGCAGATGTGTGGCCGACATCCAGAGTTCCCAACAGGCCCCTCACTTGCTCCCGGCAGACGAAGTCGGCAACCACAGGTGCCGCCGAAGTCGCAGCGCTTCGCTCCGTCGGTCTCGCTTCGCTCGCTCCTTGGCGCTGTCGTGCAGTCTTGACTCCGAGGCCTCTGACAAATATCTCGCCTCAGTTGGACCTTGGTCCCCGGGGCTTGTCACCAAGATGTTGCCCCGTCAGCCTTCCGGCAGGTACTGCCTCAAACCGCTCAGCACGAAGCCGCTGATTGTACCGTGCACGCTGCACCATGATTTATGACATTCGTGCTATTCTCTCTGCAGGTATCGCGAAGATTCCGGGAGATCGACGAGGACCACAAGGACCAGGGAATCCACCGTCGCCTGCTGCTGCAGAGGCTTGTCGACGATCTGTGGTGGGCAAAGGAATATTCGAGCGACGTTGAGACCGACAGCAGCGAGGACGACTGCGATAGGAGCCAGGACGACAGCGGCAGGAGCCAACAAGACAGCCAATGCAGACCTGGATTCTAGCTGTGGAAACGTTGGCACTCCGACAGACTCCGCCGCTTCGTCCGATGACCAGGAGACGTGGATGGTTGTTCCGAGAGGCAGTGGTCTCAAGCTCACCCTGAGGAGAAGCAAGTCACCGGTGCAAGCGGAGCAGAAGACCTAAACTCTCGTTGAAACATCGCTCCTGACAACGCGGGCGGCAGCAAACACCTGCCCTTCTCCGAGCCCGTTCCAGATTGCTACTTGTAAATCAGTAACACATAACGAAACGCAATGCTTCTACGCTAGTCTGTAGCTGATCATGGTATTTTGGGAAGAGCCTACAACGCAATCAGCCACCAGAAATTAAACAGAGACATTCCTTTCAATACAAAGACACATGTAACGAATACAGTAGATAGGCAGCAACCGTTGAAGCATGATGGCGGGTTGCAGATGAATATCTATCAAACGCATGAGCTAATAAAATACAAGGAAGACGGCACAAGAGCTTTTTGCAAGTACATTGTTTTTTTGAAAAACACTTTTTCTAAATACGTAGGCAGAATAAACACACAACCGTAACCAATACCGGCAACATCTCATCAGGCCTGGAACAAGAATAAAGAGAGAGATGTGAGGTCGCAGCTGCTTTTAAGTACATAGGTAAAAAGAGTATTCGTAAATACACACCGAATGGTGGCAGTTTTATTCGTGATTGGAAAAACGGGTTGTCCGTGGCGTGAACTTTAGTTTAGGTCGCTAATATTTTCGGTACTCATCCTGTAGATTGCTCAAAAGAACGTGCTGAGATTACTACCTCCGATAACGCATTGGTTAATAAAACCTGCTGTAAGGAACACCTTCAGTGCCAGTGATAAATCCAAAGAGGAAATAACGTCAGAAATAACTTCACCAGCGAATGAAAGAGACACCAGGAGAAGAAGAAAACATGACAACGCTCTACTAACAACTGAAGTTTAATTGAGAAACGGCCGACCTAGGTCACCAGAAGACGCGTGCGCACCAGACTAACTGAACAAATCAAACAAATACATAAGTGGCAGATCACCGAGGAGTGGATACACGCTCCAACACTGGCAACCAACAAAATACAGATAATAGGCCTATCAATCTTGCACGCGCACACTTCTGCGTCAGTGGCAAAATAAAACCTCGCTTAATGACGCAATTTATAACGAGGTAATAAACGATACTATTGGCATTCATTTCAGAGAGAAGGATCGTAATGCACCACACAGTGGTTTGTTGCAGTTGTCTAAAAAGCTCGGTGTCGCGCCTTTCTTCCATTTCCAAATTTCTGCGAAGTATATTTCATACTCTTTTAAATAGATTGTAGAAAAAAGTGGACTAAAGGGTGCAGTTTTCTTGGAACGGGCTTGCGGGAGAATTCCTTGCTCTGCGTCACTTTAAATGTGGGAATTTTTCTTCCACGAAATCTCTATCATGCCGGCCCTTGTCATTCTCGAATGTGTTTTCTTATCACCGGATGTAGCTGACAAGGCGTTCTTGGCAATAGAAAGAGAACGAAAGGTGGTTTTTAAGCGTTTGCCACACAAAGAAAAAGGAGTGCCCATGGACAACGACACATGAATTGAATTGAGCACGGTTCAGTTTTGCTGGAAATATACGGGAAGGCGGCAAGACGACACGTTTGTGGACAAGCGTAGCATCAAAAGTCATTATTGTGGGTGTGGATCGGCGCTATAAATACACGTGTTCGTTTAACTTAATAAGCAGCATTTTCAATGAGGGGCACAGATGCTCGTTATCCTTTTTTTCGTGGGCGTTGTAAAAAGGAGAACTTTTTCTTATTTTGCATCTTTCCAACACAGTAAAAGACTACATCGTCAGAACATGGAATACTTTAAGGAAGACACATGAAATCTGGGGCCGGACGCCAAGGCCGGTGTTGCGGCGCGCTCGAAGTCAAGTGGCACGCCTTGCGAGCAGTGAATATGTTAAGGGGGTTGAGCCCCGGCATTGGTCTAGCGGACCGCTGGCAGGAACACTCCAGTGACGACTTCAGGATATGCAGGAGCGAAGCGTAACACAATTCGTGCTGTGAAATTCATCTATTTAGATGTATATGTTAGCTAAGTCATTGCACTTAGAGTGGCCCTGGGCTACTGTTCCTAAACCACGTCACGGTCCATTACAAAACTCGCCGACGATCGCACCACTCCATCGCATGAATTGGTTTGGTTTGGTTTGGTTTATGGGGTTTAACGTCCCAAAGCGACTAAGGCTATGAGAGACGCCGTAGTGGAGGGCTCCGGAAATTTGGACCACCTGGGGTTCTTTAACGTGCACTGACATCGCACAGTACACGGGCCTCTAGAATTTCTCCTCCAAAGAAATTCTAGCCGCCGCGGCCGGGATCGAACCCGCGTCTTTCGGGACAGCAGCCGAGCACCGTAACCGCTGAGCCACCGCGGCGGCATCGCATGAATTCAATTTTGACGCGTAAAGACAGCAATAACATTCATCTGCCTTTGACACTAGCACAAATTTGCACCTTCCGTTTGGGAAGAAGGCTTTATCTAAAATGTGACTAAAGTTCTTTTGAGATCCCCGGAGTGGTGAGTGGTACACACATTTTGGGTACCCTAATGAAACGCGGGTAAGGGGGGTACCAGTTGATTAAAAGGGGTTGCAGGGAAGGGGGTGTGTGAAAAAGGGAAGTTTTCAGTTTACTGTGCTGTCCAGGGCTTAGTCTCACGACACACCCAGGTCAACTTGTAATTCACCAAGCCCGATATCTAAACATCACACTCTTCCTTCCAACTTCAAGTTGCTTGGTTCCTTTCTGCCTTCCTTCAATCCCCATTCCCAGTAAAATATTGTGACGGCCTCTCCCTTATCAACTTTTCTGTGAAATAGCACTTGAGAAAGGGAAACGCCCACTGCTATCTGAATCACTTTCATCATCTTTTCCTTCTCTGTTACACGTGTCGCATTCCGAAGCCTTGATTTCACCCTGATTCATTTTCGTCAAAGGACGCATATGACTTGCCGCACGAAGCTGTTCCTACGCTTATCTCGTGTGAATGAGAACCAGGTGGATTGGTTTTGCTGAGAACTTCTCGACGAACTGCTTTGCGTGCGGAGGAGTGCTTTGGCGGTGCAGAGGTAGATGCTGTGTGCGCTCCTATTTTTTTTCTCCGTCACCGTTGGCAACGAGCAGACCGTCGGCCTCGGACAACCGAAGGGCAGCAAATCCGCGCGTCGAGTGGCTGAGGCCTTCGGCAAAGTTCGGGCAATGAAGGGATTGGAGCGCTTCCCAGTGAACCGAGAGGAAAAGGCGGCGGCGAAAGCGACCTCATGTGGTCACGGCACCCTCCCCGGCGTCGTTGGCTCCGTCGACAGCGTGCTTATTGCAGTCAATGCGCCGCGGGGTGATGCCGGAAACAAGGCAGAATTCTGGAGCCGCACAGGATTTGACGCGGTGAACACCATGACCTTGAATAGAGCGCCTTTTTGACCGCCGCCGTTCGCAAGCCGGAACCTCGACTTTGCAAGCTGACGACTGAGCATGTGTGTCTCCTTTCTCGTAGATCTGCGACGCTAGTATGAAAACCCCTCGCTGCCCGTGATCTTGCTATGATGCGTTTTCGTGACGCAACCGGTGGCTCCGTCCGAAGCTGGAGTGAGGACTGCTGAAGGATGGAGGGCTTCTGCTGGGTAAGCAGCCACAAAGCCCAGTCGATCATCGGGCTACCTCGACAATATATATCAAGGTACAATGCTGCACAGTGGCTCATAACTAGCTTCAAGAATGAGGCGTGCTAGTTATACGCTGTAATAGTACCCACAACGAACGCGTATTGTATTTTTGTCTAATTACTATTATTTACGGGAGAGAGGCACAAGAAACATTATTTACAAAAATAATCGTATTTACTGACTAAATGCAAAGGCAAAAAGTGTGTATACCTCATTTCATTAGTGTTGTGTACGACATCATGGGTAATAAGGCTGCCCCGCCGCGGTGGCTCACTGGTTACGGCGCTCGGCTGCTGACCTGAAAGACGGGTTCGAAGGCTAAATTATTGAGGCCTGAGTGCTGTGCGATGTCATTGCACGTTAATGAACCCCAGGCGGTAGAAATTTCCTGAGCCCTTCACTACCGCGTCCCTCATAGCCTGAGTTGCTTCGTGACGTTAAACCCCAATAAACCAAACCTAATAAACCAAACTGAGCTACGAGGCTATGTTACAGAGGTACTGCTTAGTTTTTTCTGCACGCATGTGAATGTCATGCTCAGTATTTCGTCTGTGGGTTGCTTGGTATAACCCATTCATTACATAGACAACTAAGCGCTTCACTGCACATTTTGGTTGTGCAGGAGACCACGGATATCCACTGTAGCCGTGGCTTCTCACGCCAGTGTCGGGACATCCTGGTGCAAACTCGGCAGAAGGGCAGTGCAACGGAGCACATGCAACAATGCGATGTTTGTGGAATTCTGTATTGGTGTCTTTAAAAGTGGATTCCGGAGCCAGCAGAGTTACCGGACACCACTACAAGCCGAACCAGGCGATGGCCATTATTGTAGGGAGTGTCGCGTTGCACATCTGCCTGTAGGAATCCTTGGCAGCGGATGGTGCGGCAACAGCAGCTCCACCAGCAGTAGTTCGTCATCACCTGGCAGCTGTGGCTGCAATGTCCCACCGTGCCGGGGTGGCGAGTTGTCGCAGCCATTCTTGGAATTGGCACTGCCATCGCCATGTATTAGCCTATAAGCACCTGTCTGGCATCATGCCCTTGGCGACAGGCAGCCGAGCGCCAGTATTTGTAAAATGATTTTTTCCTATGTATGGTTCGAAGACTGCAGTGGCAAGGAATGAAGTGCGCACACCAGCTGCTGCTTCGACAATGTTCACCAGTATGCCTCCCATGCATAGCCAAGTCTGCCGCAAAGCCACTGCACTTTCTCCTTCTCAAGTCGAATTAGGCGCCGGAACAGATCGTCCGACTAGTGAAATTCGTGCTTGTACATTGTCATTCGCCGTTGCTTACTTCCACTTGCATTATCAGGCGTATAGTTGCTTGCGGTCACTACGTGTTTGACTAATGTGAATGAGCGAAACGTGTAGCGTGGAGATTGCAAAGCACAAGCACAGCGTTTGTTTTTGAACCACATTTATTCATTGCGCACAATAAATTCTCTTTCGCCACAGCTTTATATACAAGTCTTCCTATTGTAAAACGCAGCGGGGAAACACAAAGCATGTAGTAGCATTCGCAGTTAATCAAATGCGCCTTATCAATTGCTGAACAAATTATACACTGCAGAGATTTCCGAAAAATACTTGTACCTTACGCTATGTCCAAACGGGCGAGTTGGCCATGTATTATAAGGACAAACATGGCTAAAGACGTACATGGAAAGTAGAGCGAAAAGAGGACAGACGCTCGGCCTTTGTCTCCTCTGCTTTTGGCCTAAGGCTTTAGCAATATTTACGCGTAAACGAAGTTGTATCTTCACTTCAAGCTTGTACGCAAATAATTCGGCATGCGGTGCGTATATAAACTGTGTTGAAACACGTTACATAGTGGAATGTACAGCAAGGTTTACCTGAGACATTGCTAATAATGGATTTTCAGGACTAGAAGTCAATGTGACAAGTACAAGACACACGAATATCACAGACGCGCACCCGCCAAAGTTCTTCCGTCTGCATTTATTTCAAAACCAGGCTTCAGAATATTTTTCGGAAGGATCCTGTCAACCCTAATTTTTCTTCGGGTCTTTTTTGAATATAGGGTACACTGCAGGTTACAAAGGTTACACTGCACACGACTGACACTGCGTGGAAAAGCAGGAAAATTGATTCCAACAAACTAGACAGGTACAGAAGTTGCACCTTGTGCGCTTGGCAGATCTGCTGGCAAACAACTGGAAAAAATGAACAATGAAAACAGTACACGAAGCTTCTGCACCTGACGCAGCTAAGAATAAATGCATCACAAAACACGAAAATAGCACACGAAGCCTCAGCACCAGGCAGAACGCAAAAGTACATACGAAAAAAATAAAAAATCGTGCATGGTTGCAGAGTTCAGAAGAAATACTTAACAAAAAAAAATGAAAAAGAAAATTGCTTGAAGCTCCTGCACCTGGCAGAGGTTACAACAAATTAAAAAAACACAAATGGTGCTTCTGCCCAGGGCTGATATTAAACGAGTAGAAAAACACAAACTAAATGGCAGATGTAAATAAAGTAAACTAAAATAAACACATAGAAGAAAAGTTCAAAGTGGTGCAGGCGGCTCGAGCTGGCTTCTTAAGATGATTGCCAGCATGTCGACCGTCTGGAGGAGCAGGTCTTGCTGTGCATTTCGACTGCGCGCAGCAGCCGCCACCTGCCGCATGGCTTGAGCGTAAAAATGCCCTAATTTTTTGCTGAGCAACACTATATAGACCCGGCTTAAACTTTGTGAAAAAGGTTAGGTGCTGAGATATTTTGGGCAAATATGGTTGTAGAAAACTTGTGATTGTTTCATAAACTGAGCTCTCCCTGCCACATCACACAATAGATGTCAAACTGAAGTACAGGTGTTCAAATTGGGCATGGGTATTTATGCTGAAGGTGAGGGCTTCTGTTTTAGAAAATGCAGAGGCCGCGCTTTGTACACACTCCAGGCGGCCCTGCCGAAGCGCACAGTTCTGGCGGTTCCAGCCCTGAGTAAGGTCCGCCAAGCGCCATGTTTCATGTAGCGTGTGCCGCAGCGCCTCATCTCCCTCATCCTCTCTTCTTAGGCCGGCATGGTGCGAGATGCGGTGAGGACTGGAGGGGGGGGGGGGGCAGTAGTGATGGCGGTGCTGACGGCTGCGGCGTGCGCTGTGGTGTATCTATCTGGAAAGAAAATGCGCTGGTCACGCAAAGCGGCATGCGGTGGAATAAGCAAAGTGTTTGGTACAATTTCTTAGCAGACTTGACGTGAATACACTGGGCAGCAATGACCGAAGGCACAGTTAGTCATACGACACGGGCACCACTGTCGTACAATATTTCGTGCGTATATTTTCCAGACTGCTAGGAGACATCAGACTCAGACTGCAAGAGAAATAAACACTCTGCACTGCGTGGCAACGCCAGAGACACAGTTTTGCGGACAGTGTACAATCACCGAAGTTATACGGCTACTGCTGCAAAGGCTATTACTTTAAAGGGACTATGCAATGAATTTACAGTCACTTGTAAATGTTCTCAATACTTAGAAATGATGCTAAGAAGCATTCACACCTAGTATGAGTCTTCGGAACTGAGCCGGCAATTTATTATGAATTTTTAAAAAACGCATTCTTCAAAATTCGAGGGGCCGATTGGTGTCTTCGTAGAGACCGACTTTGAAACTAAAATCGGGAAACAGGCGTCACTAGTCCCGTCACGTCGGGAGGCCACTACACGTTGTCATTCGCTGGAGCCACGGCAACCACGACGTCACGGGTACGCTTCCGGTAGCCGTGAAAATCGTCTGCTCGAGCCGCCGCGCGACCCCCTCGGGCAAGCGCGAGCCAGGGCATTGCCTTCACGCATATGTTTTCAACTTACCACTGCCGCCTCTTTCTGTCGGGAGTTCGGGAACCACTCGTAGTGCCTTTGTCGCAGTGACATGCAAAGAAACCCGACGTTCGACGCGATCCACGAAGGCGAAGAGAGACCGCAGAGACGCTGCCGACGCTGCTGCTGGGTGCGACAGCCGGAAGTCGCAAACCAAACGTCAGGGAATGACGTATTCGCCGGCTGGGTCAGTCCCAGAGCCGTTTTCTTTATTTTTTCTTGGTGCTGCGCGCGTATGAGTTTAGGCGGGAGAGGAGTAGCGTGATTTTTAATTGTCTATAACTTCGTTATTATTGAGGCTAGTTCAAACATTCTTGCACTGGGGTGACGAGTGATGGAATGCCTATATCTCGTCTGCTTTACGCAATCGCAATTAATTTACTGCATAGTCCCTCTAAAGCAGTTGAGAGAAAGGTTAGAGTGGAGCTTGGATATTGGCACGCCAACTCACGTACTGCGGGGCTAAGCGTGTCTTCCCAACTGGCCGAGTCTCCCCGTTCATCTCTTCTGCTTTAACAGGGTAAAACATGCGGTTAGTTGGCACTGATCAAACATGAAACCTAAAAGAGCACTAGCAAACGACAAGCAATCAGAATAATTCGCAACCTGCAGTTTAGGCACTTCTGCACTTCCTACACTAAACTAAACCATATAGGAGGTAAACAGTGGCCGCGAGTCGTAAGGAATGCACATCATGTGGTTAGGGTGTTCATCTCCCCCGGATTAAGCACGTAGCCGCTGGTCCCCGCCGCGGTTCCGAACGACATCCTGGGCCGACTGGCGACGACGTGCTCTTGGAAGAGACTGGCGGCGTTTTGCTGGGGGCGATCGCCGACGGGCGACTCATACTGCGGCTGCAGGAAGCCTTAGCGCCGCACGTATTTGCACGAGTGTGTCAACGTTCTTCCCGGAAGAAAATGTCTCACTTCCCAATAACGTCATCGCTCTTTGCAAAGGGCAGTGTCCTCCTGAAAAGTTATGAACCAGCACGCCCACATACAAGTACTTCTGAGTATACTATCGCTCTTTGCACCCTTCCCACGTCATATCTTCCACCACATTTACGGCCTTCTCACCCTCTCCCTTTGTTCACTTTTTTTTTCTTTCTTTCTCGAAATCCCCTACTACCAGTTCTCGGAAACCATGACATTCCTGTTATCCCCTCCGCCCCCACCTTTTGGCTTTCTCTGAACCCGAGCCATTCCCCCCCGCCTGCCTTTTCCTTCCTTGGAAATGCCCCCCCCCCCCCCCCCTTTCCTTTCTCCTTCCAGTGCCAGCCTATTTTATTTGCCTTGTTCACATTTCCCTGTCCCACGCTGACTAATCATCTTATCGGAGTTTTTCAGGTCCACCCAGCGCCAACCCCCTGTCGCAGCCCCTTCAAGGCCTTTGTTCATTACACACCCCCCGGATATAAGTTTTTCCACTATTGGAGCTTAACAAATCAAGATTCACCTCCCTCCCCTTCCTGACACGCATCCCCTCTCACACCACTTTCCTTCCCCACCCCTGGGGCCTTCCTCCTCAGAGCGAAGGCCCTATTTAATCTCTGCCAATGATGAACGCTTTGCCCAGACGAAGACAAGTCCCCTTGTCGAAACGTTGGCTCAAGCAACCTGAGCTTTTCACCTCCTTTGTACATTTTGTGATCGCAAAGGACCATCTACAACACCCTCTCTCTACCATGTATTGGCATGAGCTCTTCCTTTCTCGACGTCCTTCTTTTATGCGCCATTTTGTAGGCTAGACTAGAATTCCTGCGCGGAGACTTGCAGCAGTGAACAGCAGGGAAAAGAACCAATAACCGTTGGTCTGCAGCTTGGGTTCGGGCTAGTACGTTTGCAGCAACTTAAAGCACAGGTTAAGAATGAGCGAAAACATCCGCTCCCCTCCTGGGGTCCCTTTTTGGCCGGCGCCCTGCGCCGTCTCCGCTCCCGACTAACGAAAACCATTGCCGTCAGAATCACACCAGCAACCGCGCGGTGGCGATGGACGCTCGCTGCTTGTGCCGTGTCTTTTCATGCGGTTGCCTTTGAGACTGTTCGTCTAACTTGCTTTAACGACGTTAAGGCCATACTATTCACGACGTGAAAAAACACCATCATACGCCAACAGTAGAGTAACTCGTTAACCCAGCGTTCGTGCGATTCGGTTTTCAATCGTTAAGCAATTTGGGCAACAATTCTCTGTCATTTTTTCCCTGGCTTTCAACCTACGGGATCAGCCTGTATGACGCATCGACCCATATGCGATTAAATACTGCACGCGGCTTACCCGCCTGCTCTGCACACAAGAGAGCGAGCCAACAATGGAGAACTAGACGTTCCCTTCTTGAAGTCCTCTTTGTCGAAGCCATGTCACGAATTAGTCACACAAGCCGTTAGACATCAAATGGGAAGGCTTATGAAAGGTGGGGTCCACCAGCAATCGTGAGTTGCAAAGGAAGCGAAAAATTTATTTGTTGCGTAAGATGCGAAGGAATAAGCAAGAAGACCAATGAAGGATGCAGTTCCGTGATTCCACCATAGGTGCATCGGCTGACGCATGGAATTAAGGTTGCCGACAGATACGTAGTTCAAGTCATGCTTTCAGCCTTAAAAAAAAAACTATCAAGTTTATTCGCATTGTGGAAAAAAACAGTTCGGAGATGGTGGTACCAAAGGAATAGGTTAGGGGCTGTAATATCGAGCGTGTTTCGCGCCGTTGATCGGCTCCAAAGTGGGTGTGATTGTATAATGAATGCGGCCTGCGCGAAGGTGTCTTCCGGAGAGACTGGACGGTGTGTGAATGTGTGGCGTATTGGACATGGGAACTACGTGGGACAGGGCTACCCTTCGAGCAATTTGACTCTGGCTAGACTCCAAGGGTTCAACGTAAGGACATGGTAGCGAGCCATAGAAAGAAAAAAAATAGCAGTGGCTTAGCTCAGCTATGCCAGGATATACGTAGCGAAATCAGTTTCGTCTACTGATATTTCGGCAGCGACACGCCGTCCTTCTGCAGCATGATGCCACCTCTTCGCGAGACGTTCACCTTGTTCTTCGGGCGTCTCGGCCGCCCGCTTAGCCTTTCTCGCCTCGTTATCACGCTGTCGGCCGGCCTTGTACCATGCGACGACTTACATACCGAAATACTCGATTTCACGCTGGCTGCACAGCTGTCGTGAACAGCATAGCCGGTCGCATGCGCAGTGTAGCGCTGGGGCTGCGGCGCCATGGTTGCCGTGGTAATAGTTGCCATGGTAACGGCGCATGCGAAGTAGCGTGTTTTTGCTGGCGCCGCTAAATGTGCTCCTGCAGTCTACTGTGCCTTTCGCTACAAAATGACTGATGCAGCGTTAAGCGACAGGAAGAGGGCAGAGTGTCTCAGTGGTGAAACACGGGTTAGTGACATCCTAGTCCGAATAAAGAGCAACAAATGGGCTTGGGCAGGGCATGTAGTGTGAACACAAGATAAACGGTGGTCCGCCAGGCTAACCGGCTGTATTCCAAGGGTAGAAAAGCATAACAGATGGCAGAAAGTTATATGGATGGATGGGATTGAGAGGTTTTCGGAGATAGGGTGGCTGCAGCTGCCACAGGATAAGGCAAATTGGAGAGATATGGTAGAGGTTTTTGACTTGCAGTGAGCGCAGTCAGGCTGATGATCTTTCAAATGCAGCAAGAGAGATGTGTTTCTTACCGAAATGAAGTCACTCGACAAGCAACAGAAGCATTCGAAATTTCAAAAACAAACGAATCATGAGTGAGCGATTCGTCTATCAGCCTGTCTGAAAAAAGATGGGATTTTTGAAAATAGGAAAAGATTTGGCAGTGGAAGTTTCCCGCCCAAAAAGCTGGCACGTCGCGTGCTATTGTTCTGGGTTGCTTAACGCATATGATATAACGTATTGCCGTGATTCTAACGTGCCTTCAATTATAACGGGCACCCGTTTTTCAAGGTTAGAAAGAATAAACTAAATTTATTTCGACTGTAACTGGTACCAGATTTCCATGCTTACCTAAAGAAATATGCACTCGAGACCGCCCGATTTCTGCTTAGCTTGTAACTTCTTACCCTTTTAGGCATGAAAGTTGAAACCTTTGTAGCCCACAAAATGCTGCGACGGGAGCTCCCGGAATGGCGGCGCTCTCGGGGATATTGAGAGAACGCCAACGTATAGGCCCCCACTAGACGGGAGCGTCGGCTGCGCCATTAGGTGCTTAAAAAGCACCGCATGCAAAGTGGCCTTTCTAAGCATGAAATGCTATGTCCCCGTTGTCGGCGCGCCGAGGGTGACCTTGGAGCCTGAACGGACAGCATGGAGACGAACATAAACGAATACTGCAGGAATTTTCAGTTCACGCGCCCATGGTCCCTACGTACTGCGCTCCAGCAGAAGCAGCCCATGCGTTAACAACGTCTGCGTCGCCCCCATGGTGCTAAAAGCCCGTGCGCGGCGCGAAATAGCCTAGGCTCTGCCCGGCAGCCCGAGAGGCGCATGCCAGTCCTGGCGACTCGATGTGCGAGGCCGCAGCGCCGCCTAAGTTGTCAGTACGAAATGAGCGCACCGGCTACATGAGCCCCGTGGCGCGGTCGGTACAGCTGAGCAGCCATTAACCAGCTGTGGTCGCCATAAATAGAAACCGACAAACACTCTCGATCGCCAAGGACGTTCATAAGAGCTACTGCTGATGCTTTTTTGGTATAAACGTACGAGCGGAAGAAAGCTTAGAAAAAAGTGGCTGTTGTGGGACGCTCCTCGAGGCTGGAGTGCAGCTGTCAGAATATGCTGCGCGTTTCCTGCAGTCTACTCTCGACAGCAAGGTAGTGTGCCAATATTTTCGCACCAGGCGTCATACTCTACACGGCGCGTCTTCACAGCCGACGTTTCCATGCTGGCTCAACTGCAGGCCGCCCCATTGGTGACGGCGTATTTCAGATGCTCGCGATGCCTCTCGGCAACTATGATTGCCATAGGCTAAGTATACAATATCGATGCACAAGAAGTACTCAGCCACCATGTCGATGGGGCCGATGGCAATAGGCCTCATCTGGAATAGTTTCATTTTCGTACTCTATTCTAACATGTATGTCATTTAGGAGCGATAGCTCAACTCAATGCCGTATTCGAGTTTCAGTGCAGAGGATCCGCATGAACTTCAAATGACCTTCTAAATTAGCAGTTTTTCACAGCAAGTGACTTAACCTGGAAGTCAAATGATACTTGTACTGTGGCCAGGCGATAGGGTCTCCAAATTCTACTCGTGATATTTCTAAAATGTGGTCCACCCCGCCCTCGAAATTTGAGCTACAACGACTTGGACCAAAACCGGTGTCCCGACTAATTTGCGTGGGTCACTCCCAAAGCTTACCGCACCCACGAAATTTTATTTGCTTAAATTTGGAACAAAACCATGTCCAGCTGCCGCGGTGGCTATGCGGTTATGGCGACCACCTGCTGACCCGAAAGATACGGGTTCGGTGTGATTTCGATTGAGGCGAAACTCTAGAGGCATGTGAACTGTGTGATTTCAGTGCACGTTAAAGAACCACAGGTGGTCGAAATTTCAGAGCCCTTCACTACGGCGTCCCTCAGCCCGAGCCGCTTTGGGACGTTAAACTCCCATAAACTGTCCAGCATAATTCGACTATGCCATTGACCTTAGTCATTCCGATGGTTTCACCTTGTTTTGACCCTTTAATGACCTTGACACTGAAATCGAATCCAAAGAATGTCATTTAACAATAGTCAGGTTATAGACTACGTCAATGACCATGCCATACTACGTCAATGGTGACGTCCTGCCCTGTATGACAGAAGTTATCGAGCGTCAACCACAATCCCAGTCCAACGTCAGTTTCATAAACGGAATGAGCGAACTAGGTATTGGGCTCAGCTTTGATTCCAACGTTCAAATCACGCAATGGAGCACCACAATGAATCTCATATTCGAACAAGTGACCCCAGGAAATATGACCATACTGCAAACTATAGCGAACAACATCACGGAACAAGAAGGTGTTTCTCAGAACCGGTGTGAATCAAGAAGCAAGCTAAATACCTAATAAATGCTAAAGATTGAAAAACCTCAGCAATTAATCAGTGAGAACTCACATATAGCAGCCGCAAGCAACACGTTAAGACTGCAGGTAAGAAAGAGTAATCATAGCAGAAGCAATAACGGAGCTTTATTGCTCGACCACTCGGTTTGGCAGCAGACGCTAAACTTTAGTTGATTTTCTTGTAAAAAAAGGTGCGCTTGAAGATCATATAAATGTGTTATTTTCGATGCGAGTTAGAAGACGCACGCCGATGCTTCTCAATGCTAACAAGCACACAACTATTGAATGGTTGTTTTCAGACGTGGGAGCCACTTGAACTTCCTGAGTAAGGACCTGCCACTAAGCATGCCGTCGAGCTTGTTTCCGCGAGCAAGAAAGTTTAAATTTCAGCTCGGTCAGCAGCAAATGTAAATAATTTGTCGAGACTTCAGGGTGTTTCTATTTTAGCCCTGTAATTGCTATATAATCTCCAGCTATTGCTTGCGGGATTTCAACTCCTGACTCTTATCTGATGATACTGATCTCATGCCCCTTTTGTTTCTTACCACTTTCATCACCTTGCATATGCACAAAACTGTTCGCACATGACCTAAAACAGAACTAAGAAGGAAGAATTGGTAAGAAAATGCAACTCCAACGTATCGTCACGTTAAATTTTACGGGACACAATACAACTGCTGGAAGAAAGCGGCGGCAACCGCAGTTGTTGCTGCCCCTGCGCCAATCGCCACGCCATATCTGTGAGCGGTGGCCAGTTCATCATTCGGAGCTTCACGTAACTGAACTTCTTCAATCGGGACATGATTGTGCTAATAATGTGATGCGAGACACGACAGTCGCGTAACAACGTGTAAATCGCACATGCTTTTTTATCTCAGCACGCGCAGGTATATCCAGTGTTATGGCCGGGGAAAATATTGCGTTTTTCTTTTCCAAATCAACGTATTAAACATACTTCCTTGAGCAAATACTAACGAATCAAAGTTCATATAAGTCGAACACAAGAGATATTCAAAAATCAAGGTGCAGTACAAAAAACGTTTCTTAAAGCAGATAGACTTCACTGATTAGCCCGCTCTGCTGTCTTGTTCTAGGAACCAACACGCACTACAGAAGCGCTGTTTTCTAATTCGGACCGAAGTAGGCTGCCTGCATTTTTTATGGGATGTAATCAGGCCCCGTTTCTGATAATATGACGATACGGATACATAACTCTTTCAATTTGTTTTCTGAACCTCGAGTAATAAGGACAAAATGCAACGGTTGATTCGCAAGAGAGTAAAAAAGAGTCCAGCAGGACAACCTAGAGACCAAGGCGGCTTCAAAGGGTGACATCGAACAGCCTGTGTGCTGTTCGATGTCAGTGCACGTTAAAGAATCCCAGGTGGTCGAAATTTCCGGAGCCCTTCACTACGGCATCCGTCAGCCCGAGTCGCTTTGGGACGTCGATAAATTGTCCAGCCTTTTTCGACTATGCCATTGACTTTAGTCATTCCCACGGTTTCACCATGTTTTGAAACGTTGAGTAACCTTGACGCTGAAATGGAATCCAAAGCATGCCATGTAACAATAGTCGGGTGATAGACTACGTCAACGATCATGCCACACTGTGTGAATGGTCCCGTCCTTCCCTGTATAATAGAAGTTGCCAAGCGTCAAAAAGAAACGCAAAATAACGTCAGTTGCATAAACGGATATGAGAGGACATGGCCTTTGGCTCAGCTTTGATTCCGACTTTACAATCACGCAATGGAGCACCACAATGAAGCTCATATTCTAACAAGTGACCCTAGAATATATCACTATAGACGAACTACAAACTGCAGCCAACAACGTCACGGAACAAGAAGGTGTTTCTCACAACCGGTGCGAATCAAGAAGCATGCTAAATACTTAATAAATGTTAAAGGTTGCAAAAAAGTGAGCAATTAATCTGTGTGAGAACTCAAGTATAGCAACCGCAAGCAAAAAGTTATGCCTACAGGTAAGAAAGAATCTAATCATGGTAGAAGCCAGAACAGAGCTCTATCGGCAGGCCATTTGGTTTTCAGCGGCTGATAAATTTTAGTTGATTTTCTTGCAAAAAAGGTGCGCGTAAAAATGGAGTAAATGTGTTATTTTCGATGCGAATTAGAAGACGCACGCAGATGCTTCTCAATGCTAGCAACCCACACAACTATTGAATGGTTGTGTTCAGCTGTGGGGGCCATTGTGAGCTCCATGAGTAAGGACTGCCCTAAGCATGTAGTCAAGCTTGTTTTCGCGACCACGAAAATTTAAATTTCAGCTCGGACAGCAGCAAATGCCAATTGTTTATTGAGACTACCGGGTGTCTTTATTTTTAATCCTGTAATTACCGTATAATCTTCAGCTACTGCTTGCGGGATTTCAACTCCTGGCTCTAACTGATGATACTGTTCTCATTCCCTTTTATTTCTTATCTCTTTCAGCACCTTCCATATGCACAACACTTTTCGCACATGAACTAAAACTGAACTCACAAGGAAGAATTGGTTAAAAAATGCAATTCCAACGTGACCCTCATATGAAATTCCACAGGACGCGATACCACTGCTGGCAGAAAGAGGCGGAATCCTCAGTTGTTGCTGCACCTGAACTAATCGCTGCGCCATATCTGTAACCGGTGGCCAGTTCATCATGCCGAGCTTCACGTAACTGATCTTCTTCAATCGGTACATGACTGTGCTAATAATCCGATGCGAAAGACTACAGTCGCGTAACAACGTGTAAATCGCACATGCTTTTTTATCTCAGCACGCGCAGGTATATCCAGTGTTATGGCCGGGGAAAATATTGCGTTTTTCTTTTCCAAATCAACGTATTAAACATACTTCCTTGAGCAAATACTAACGTATCAAAGTTCATATAAGTCGAACACAAGAGATATTCAAAAATCAAGGTGCAGTACAAAAAACGTTTCTTAAAGCAGATAGACTTCACTGATTAGCCCGATCTGCTGTCTTGTTCTAAGAACCAACACGCACTACAGAAGCGCTGTTTTCTAATTCGGACCGAACTAGGCTGCCTGCATTTTTTATGGGATGTAATCAGGCCCCGTTTCTGATAATATGACGATACGGATACATAACTCTTTCAATTTGTTTTCTGAACCTCGAGTAATAAGGACAAAATGCAACGGTTGAGTCGCAAGAGAGTAAAAAAGAGTCCAACAGGACAACCTAGAGACCAAGGCGGCTTCAAAGAGTGAGAAAAATATATAATAAAATGACCAATTCCAACTGCTTCCATCACAAGAAACAGAAGATGTGGAGATACATGTTACACCTTTTTTGTACCTTGTCACATGGCTAAGACGTCTCTTAAAGAGTCACTTAGCTAAACCTTTATAACTGCATTTTGAAAAGAAAACGGATTTTACTAGCTAGAACTGAAGAATCCGACCTGCTTATTTGAAAAAGAAAAGGCACTGAATCCACTTTTCTAAGGAAATTCTTTCTGGCGGACCTGGCTACCGCCTCTGGAAGCTATAACTGTGACGTCACATAATGCTTGCTATATACCTATGTACGTGTGTCTTTGGATGACTATGAATGCTGTCAATAAATTTGTAAAATCAGTTCCGTGCATGTGCTCGTGTAGTCAATACCTTAAAGGGCAGAAGAATGAAGAACGCTTACCCTGTATTAGATGTCCAGGAAGGATAGGTCCGGGTCTTGAACAGGTTCCTCGGACGGCACGTTGTCGCCGTCCAGCCAGGCCGGGAACGGTGCTCCGGTGACGGAGTAGGCATCGTCTTCATCCTCGTCTTGAATCGTCGGCACGCTGCCCTCGGCAAAAAGGTGGAGTCTGCTGGGTCCCGGGATGGCCATCAAACAATCCTGGCTCTCAGCAGCAGGCGCAGGGTCCGAGGGCGTCTCCATCCTGCACCGCTTTGAAGGGCCGGGCTCGTCTACGGAGTAGAACGAGTTACTTGAGTTTAACCTTTCACCTTTCATGCCGGGTCTAAAAGACAGAGAGAGTGAATCTTCCAAGCTCTTACCATCAGTAGGATCACGCTGCTGCTCATGGCTGGAGCAGGTGGCAGCAGGCGCAGCGGGTGCTTCGACGTCGCCTTCCCAGTCGGTGTCGCCCTCGCTGCTGTCGCTGGAAGAGTCCATCAGCCACAACCACTTCTGTAAATGCCTCTCGAGTAGCAGGCGTCGGTGAATTCCCAGGTCACGAGGGTCCTCGTCAATGTCCCGGATCTTCTCTACAGCTGCGTAGAGAATAGAGCGTATGTTCTTATCCATGGCAGAAAAGAACAGAGTACTCACAGAGTTTCACAAACTCCAAGAAGCGGGACCGTCCGGCCAGTAGCACTGTCGGGAACAGAGTGGGCGCGTGCCTATTTCCGGTCGCGCTATGCGGACGTGTGGAAAGGGGAACGATGCATCAGAGGGGACAGACCAATAAGCGGACAGAAGGAAAGGGAAGAAATTGGAACGAGGAAAGATAAAAAATTGGAATGGGAAAAGGGAAGGCTGGAAGTTATGTACGAATTCTTATCAAAGTAACTTTTCCTTTTTCTATTTTTATTTCATTGCTGCCGTGAACATTTTATTACGAACATATTTTAACAACCAATGGAAGAGCGGTGAAATCAAAAGAAGACACCCAATTGAGGCCATATAGTAAGCCTTTTCACGGCTTCCTCTGTAAGCCCAATTACTGGAAAAAAATTGGAAGGAAAAACGATGGATATTTTAATTTGCTCTAAAAACATGTAGGACGCATTATTAATACGAATTCTTCCAGTGCGATATTATAAAAAAACATCATTGCGAGTTTCCATGCACGACCACCCATACCTAAAAATGAATAGAGAGATTTCTCTCGCATTTTTTTTGCCTGCTAACCATGGCAGGCCGCTGCTAGCTGTTCCGCACCTTGGCAAGTGCGGCGTTTGCAGGGTAATTACGCAAAAATTTTAATGCCCACTTTAGACTAAAGCACCTTTCAATCAACAGAACAACGGGTTAAAACCATCCGGCACCATCCTTTTTTCCCGAGTATTTGTACCAAGCCCTCGAAATATGAAAAAAAAAACTGCGTTACTGCTTGGACGTACTGTAGCGTTGCCAAGCGCGCTTTGAATAAAGAAGGCGTGCCCGGTCACAGCCTCGAATGAACTTCCCGACACAGCTGTCAGCATAGGCTGCAAAGTGCGTAGTCACATCTCCCAGCTATTGAGAGCGCGCGTTGTGGTCTCTGATAAGCGAGAGGGAGGCCACAGAGAGGAAATTTAGGGGACAGTTCTTATTGAGCAATAGTTCTAACCATTTTCCGTTTTCCTTACCTGTACTATATTACAAACCGTCGAGTAGTATAGCGGCAGCTCACTTGGATACGGTCAGCGCGCGCGTTTCGAGATTTCAAAACGCAGTTTGGAGGCTGCAATGTTGTAACGCTTAAGTGCAGTCATGTGGAATTTTAAACCGAAAGCTTTCCTACTTGCACTTTCAAGCCTTTGCGTGCGACGGCGGTGCACATGAAATGACCGTTCGCATGACCTCTGTGTGACGTCACGCCGAAGAGCTGGGTGACCATCCCGCGCCGTCTGCGATTAGTGGCGGTGCTCCACCGGCGGCCTTAGGTTAGATTGGATTGGATTACAATAGATTAGATTGGAATAAATTGGATTTGATTTGATTGGATTGGATGTGATGGGATTTGATTGGATTGCATTAGGTTAGATTAGATTAAATTAAATTAGGTTACATTACATTAGTTTAGATTAGACTAAATTAGATTAGATTACATTATATTAGATTACATTACATGAGATTTGATTACATTAGATTACATTACATTGGATTGTATAACCGATGCATTAACACAAGTCTAACCACAAGCACCACCACCAGCTACACTACCAGCTGAACCATGGCGTAGGTACGGATATTGCTTTCGCAATTACCGGGCTTAACAAAGCTAACCACAGCAAATTTTTTTCATACTTCACAGGCTTCTTCTAAATGCCACAAAAAACGACCGCGAAGGAGGCACGTTGGCATCAATAATTATTTTTTAGCCCCCCTATGCATCTTCACGAAACGTGTTTGGTCCTAATGTAAATACGATTTTTTTCTCTAATTAATCGTTATTAATTATTAAGCGGGAAAAACACTCCCAAGAGCTTTACTTGGCGGGAAACACTGTGTTTTGGTTTCAACAAGCTGGAGTTTCCCTTCAAATTTTCATTGTTGGTTCTAGTTACGTGCAGCACACTGTAAGCGCGCCCAACGTACGTATGTCCGGCAAGCGCCACATTTAGAGTGAGAGTCGGAAATTCCCACGACTGATTATTTTGTGATTATTTTGTGATTAATGTGATTATTTTATGCGAAGCATATTACTAGAGGTACACTACAGCCCTTCGCCGTGATTACGCGCCGTGCACACCACGTGGTACAGTGACGTCACACCACGTGACATACCACGTGACACATGACGTCACGACAGAGGAAGATGAGGGTCCACCTCGCGCAGTCGCTGTGGTTGCACGCCGTGCAGACCACGTGGTACAGTGACGTCACATTACGTGACATACCACGTGACACATGACGTCACGACAGATCGCCGTCACGCGCTTGGAGAGGGAGAACGATGCCATCGCACAGACACCACAATGTCCTCGAGCGGCATTCCCGCGCATTTCGAACGCGCGTTCACACTCGGTGTAGGTCAAAACGCTCGCTCTACCGGGCAGGCGGAAGCGGCTTCCGTGACAATCCAGGCGCCCACCCAACGCGCGTCTCGGGGTTAATCGGCGTTCCGCTGTAGCCATGCCGTTGTCTTTCCCCACGACGAAGGCTTCTAGTGGTTGTATTAAAATGACCATGTATTCAACGAAGGAAAGCCATGTATTACCAAGCCTAGCCATCAATATGCTTCGGATCTGACCAAGGTTAGCCAGGTTAAGCCTCAGCCATTTTTTTTTCCAACACACTCTTTACCACACGCTTTTGGGTACAGCAAATTGCTGAGTGCAGAGGCTATATACAAAGTAGCCAGCTAGCGGCTCCGCTGCGTTAACTTCACAGAAAACATGACTTAACGCAGACACGAAACTAAACACCACTAATACAGCTAAAAGCATGGCAGGGAAAGAGAACAAATCGACAATAGAAACCAAAGCTCTGGGGAATTCAAATCAAATACTTCGTTCAGTGTCCGTTAAAAAAAGGAGCCAAAATAAATTTTCATTTTGACCGCGAATAAAGTAGTGTTTGTTGTTTTCAGGGCATCGCAAGGAGGACAGTTCTTAGAAGGACTTAACTTGAAACACTCGTCCTGGTCACGGCACCAGTTAAGTTTCTCCTCCGGATCGTCGTTGGAATGGCCGGTTCGCCTATGATCGTACGTGGTTAGCGCTTCTGCGTCCTACTAAGAATTGCAAAGGAAATATGCTTAGGACGCTGTCTGCATGCAGATGCGAACACAATTCTCAGATAGCACGTTTACAAACAAATGGAGGCCTCTGGAAAAATCATCAGAAAATCAGAGGTACATGCAATGACACTACAATAATTACGGAATGGAGAAAACTTGACTGCACAGTTTTCATGAAGTTGCACATACATCGTAACATGATCCCGACGAGGGTAAGCCAGACATTATAACGCGGCGCTCTTAGTCACACACAGATTATAGGTCAGCGCAAAGGAAAACAAAAATTAAACAGTTCAAATAAGACAAAATCAGCACACGCACACCAGCATGGCTCTGTCCAATCATTTACAGAGTCTATAGCTGTGAACCGTTCATGTTCCCCCGCTCTCACCCACTGCCTCACAGTGTCCTCGAGCAACAGAGCATTTTTCGCGTATCGCGACCTGGCAGTGGTAGAGTGGGCTGAGGCTGTGGACATAGGCGTTTGTCGCTATCCACCAGGATCGAACACGCCGCCTGGTCGCATAAATATGACCATTCCGTGTTGCAGCCTGCACAATCCCCGCATTCTTCCTGTTTTCTGTGGTCGCTCATCTGCCTCGGTGAAGCCTCCGACCGTGTGCGCATATGGGCCGCAAGCCTCCACGAAAGGCTCTAAGCGCTCGTTCCTAGAGGGACCCTTAGAATGTGGCATGACTGGCTCAAGCAATTCCTCATCAGCGACTTCTAGGATTCCGGTACACCTATTGGGCTCCGGCAGTACACATGCCGCTCTCCGTGAGCGTTGCTCCTTCTCAATTCTCTTCCTCTCCGGCCGTAGGTTCTCTTCGGCTATCGCTAACTGGCGTTTCAAGTCTAGAATATAAGCGTCACTTCTCTCTTTTGCTCTAGCTCGCTCAGCCTCTGACATTTGGGCTCGTTCATGGCCATCCCAATACCCACATCCAATCCGCCAGCTGACTGCAGCCATTGTGCCTTGGTCAATTTTAACCCTGCGGCTCAAGCCCTCCCGAGGCAAGTAAAGTGAGACTGGGGAAACTCACTCTGTTGTCGGTCTGTCGATCACGGATCTTGCTGAGCAGCAGCAGCAGGTTGCGTCCACAGGCGCAGATGAGTGGCCGACATCCAGAGTTCCCAACAGGCCCATCACTTGCTCCCGGCAGACGAAGTCGGCAACCACGGGTGCCGCCGAAGTCGCAGCGCTTCGCTCCGGCGGTCCCGCTTCGCTCGCTCCTTGCGCTGTCGTGCAGTCTTGACTCCGAAGCCTCTGACAAATATCTCGCCTCCGTTGGACCTTGGTCCCCGGGGCTTGTCACCAAGATGTTGCCCCGTCAGCCTTCCGGAAGGTACTGCCTCAAACCGCTCAGCATGAAGCCGCTGATTGTACCGTGCGCGCTCCACCATGATTTATGACATTCGTGCTATTCTCTCTGCAGGTATCGCGAAGATCCGGGAGATCGACGAGGACCACAGGGACCTGGGAATCCACCGTCGCCTGCTGCTGGAGAGGCTTGTCGACGAGCTGTGGTGGGCAAAGGAGTATTCGAGCAACGATGAGACCGACAGCAGCGAGGACGACTGCGGCAGAAGCCAGGACGACAGCCAATGCAGACCTGGATTCTAGCTGTGGAAACGTTGGCACTCCGACAGACTCCGCCGCTTCGTCCGATGACCAGGAGACGTGGATGGTTGTTCCGGGAGGCAGTGGTCTCAAGCTCACCCTGAGGAAAAGCAAGTCACCGGTGCAAGCGGAGCAGAAGACCTAAACTCTCGTCGAAACATCGCTCCTGACAACGCGGGCGGCAGCAAACACTTGCCCTTCTCCGAGCCCGTTCCAGATTGCTACTTGTAAATCAGTAACACATAACAGAACGCAATGCTTCTACGCTAGTCTGTAGCTGATCATGGTATTTTGGGAAGAGGCTACACCGCAATCAACCACCAGAAATTAAACAGAGACATTCCTTTCAATACAAAGACACATCTAACGAATACAGTAGACAGGCAGCAACCATTGAAGCATGATGGCGGGTTGCAGATGAATATATTTCAAACGCATGCGCTAAAAAAATACAAGGAAGACGGCACAAGAGCTTTTTCCAACTGCATTGTTTTTTTGAAGACCACTTTTTCTAAATACGTAGACAGAATGAACACACAACAGTGACCAATACCGGCAACATCTCATCAGGCCTGGAACAAGAATAAAGAGAGAGATGTGAGGTCGCAGCCGCTTTTAAGTACATAGTTAAAAAGATTATTTCGTAAACACACACCGAATGGTGGCAGTTTTATTGGTAATTGGAAAAACGGGTTGTCCGTGGCCTGAACTTTAGTTTAGGTCGCTAATATTTTCGATACTCATTCTGTAGATTGCTCAAAAGAACGTGCTTAGATTACTACCTCCGATAACGCATTGGTTAATAAAACCTGCTCTAAGGAACACCTTCAGTGCCAGTGATAAATCCAAAGAGGAAATAACGTCAGAAATAACTTCACCAGCGAATGAAAGAGACACCAGGAGAAGAAGAAAACAGGACGACGCTGGACTAACAACTGAAGTTTAATCGAGAAACGGCCAACCTAGGTCACCAGAAGACGCCTGCGTATCAGACTCACCGAACAAAACAAACAAATACATAAATCACCGCGGAGTGGATACACGCTGCAACACTGGCAACGAGCAAAATACAGATAATAGGCCTTCAATCTTGCACGCGAGGTTTTAAGCGAGGTCATTAAGCGAGGTTTTATTTTGTCACCGACGCAGAAGTGTGCGTAGTCTATCACCCGACTATTGTTACATGGCATTCTTTGGATTCCATTTCAGCGTCAAGGTTACTCAACGTTTCAAAACATGGTGAAACCGTGGGAATGACTAAAGTCAATGGCATAGTCGAAAAAGGCTGGACAATTTATCGACGTCCCAAAGCGACTCGGGCTGACGGATGCCGTAGTGAAGGGCTCCGGAAATTTCGACCACCTGGGATTCTTTAACGTGCACTGACATCGAACAGCACACAGGCTGTTCGATGTCACCCTTTGAAGCCGCCTTGGTCTCTAGGTTGTCCTGTTGGACTCTTTTTTACTCTCTTGCGAATCAACCGTTGCATTTTGTCCTTATTACTCGAGGTTCAGAAAACAAATTGAAAGAGTTATGTATCCGTATCGTCATATTATCAGAAACGGGGCCTGATTACATCCCATAAAAAATGCAGGCAGCCTAGTTCGGTCCGAATTAGAAAACAGCGCTTCTGTAGTGCGTGTTGGTTCCTAGAACACGACAGCAGAGCGGGCTAATCAGTGAAGTCTATCTGCTTTAAGAAACGTTTTTTGTACTGCACCTTGATTTTTGAATATCTCTTGTGTTCGACTTATATGAACTTTGATTCGTTAGTATTTGCTCAAGGAAGTATGTTTAATACGTTGATTTGGAAAAGAAAAACGCAATATTTTCCCCGGCCATAACATTGGATATACCTGCGCGTGCTGAGATAAAAAAGCATGTGCGATTTACACGTTGTTACGCGACTGTCGTGTCTCGCATCACATTATTAGCACAATCATGTCCCGATTGAAGAAGTTCAGTTACGTGAAGCTCCGAATGATGAACTGGCCACCGCTCACAGATATGGCGTGGCGATTGGCGCAGAGGCAGCAACAACTGCGGTTGCCGCCGCTTTCTTCCAGCAGTTGTATTGTGTCCCGTAAAATTTAACGTGACGATACGTTGGAGTTGCATTTTCTTACCAATTCTTCCTTCTTAGTTCTGTTTTAGGTCATGTGCGAACAGTTTTGTGCATATGCAAGGTGATGAAAGTGGTAAGAAACAAAAGGGGCATGAGATCAGTATCATCAGATAAGAGTCAGGAGTTGAAATCCCGCAAGCAATAGCTGGAGATTATATAGCAATTACAGGGCTAAAATAGAAACACCCTGAAGTCTCGACAAATTATTTACATTTCAATCAATCAATCAGCCTTTTATTTTCTCTATATTAGAGAAGGAGACAGGACTAAAAGCTCGAAAGCTTGACAGAGGTCCTGCCCCCTTATTTCACGCTGGCATTGCAACAGACAAGCGGCAATAAATTCTGCGCTATACATTATAGCACAAAAGAAAATAACACACCTTGAAAAAAAAGCAAAAAGTACCAACATAAAAATACATGCAGCGTCATGACACAAACTTGTTCAGAAAAAATTTCTTAATAACGATATTTGAATGCTGAAAAGGGTCAAACATTTCTTTGTTTAAGTTATTTAATAGCACTGGCAGCGTATACGAGATAGATTGTTGTGAGTAATATGCTCTAGGTGTAGGAACTAGCCACATTTCTTTATTTCTGGTTTGTGGAATATGGGTGTTTTTTGCAAGTTCTGCCAAATTACCAACATAATTTTCATTGCTCCGCGAAGCACTTTTGAAACTCATTAAAAGTCTGTGTTCATGTAAAGCTAAGACTGGCAGGATTTCATATTTTAAAAAGAGGTCACTCGTAGGGAAACAATACGGAACACCAGCAATGCATCTCACAGCTCTTTTTTGGAGAAGATGTAACTTGGTCATGTTCGTGATACCAGTGGTACCCCAAACGATAATGCAGTATTGTAAGAGAGATAGAATTAAGGAGTTATACAGCAACAGCCTAATTTTGACAGGAAGAATGGTGCGCAGGCGCGACAAAACTCCGACAGTTGAAGATATTTTGGATCTGATATAATCCACATGATCATTCCAAGTCAAGTGTTTTGAAAACACGACACCAAGGATTTTGACAGAATCCACTATCTCCACAGGATCATGGTTTAAACATACATTGAGTGGCCTAAACAATACCTTCCCTTTCGGCAAGTACAACACTATTTTAGTCTTTTTAGGATTAATCTTCAAAAAATTTGCTTGTGCCCATGTATTTAATGCATTAATTGTTCTACCTGCTTTTTCTTCAATATCATCTTCTGATTTCCCAGAAATGAACACTGAAGTATCATCGGCGTAAGATACAAATGTACTATCAGGTTCACAATGCACAATATCATTTAGATAAATTAAAAATAAAAGCGGACCCAATATGCTTCCCTGGGGAACTCCTGTGCAGATATTCTGTACTGAGGACAAGGAGCTTTTAAAGTCTACATACTGTGTTCTATGGGAGAGGTATGATTCCATTAAGTCTAGTGCTTTTCCACGGATACCGTAGGTTTCCATTTTATGTAAGAGAATTTTGTGACTTAATAAATCAAACGCTTTTGTGAAATCTATGTAGATACCTGCAACTATTTCCTTATTTTGAAATTTATCTATTATTATTTCTTTTTGTGTAAGTAGCGCTGTTTCTGTGGATCGATTCTTTCGAAAACCGTGCTGAAAGTCAAGGAGGAGATCATGCTGACCGAGCTGAAATTTAAACTTTCTTGCTCGCGGAAACAAGCTCGACGGCATGCTTAGTGGCAGGTCCTTACTCAGGAAGTTCAAGTGGCTCCCACGTCTGAAAACAACCATTCAATAGTTGTGTGCTTGTTAGCATTGAGAAGCATCGGCGTGCGTCTTCTAACTCGCATCGAAAATAACACATTTATTTGATCTTCAAGCGCACCTTTTTTTACCAGAAAATCAACTAAAGTTTAGCGTCTGCTGCCAAACCGAGTGGTCGAGCAATAAAGCTCCGTTATTGCTTCTGCTATGATTACTCTTTCTTACCTGCAGTCTTAACGTGTTGCTTGCGGCTGCTATATGTGAGTTCTCACTGATTAATTGCTGAGGTTTTTCAATCTTTAGCATTTATTAGGTATTTAGCTTGCTTCTTGATTCACACCGGTTCTGAGAAACACCTTCTTGTTCCGTGATGTTGTTCGCTATAGTTTGCAGTATGGTCATATTTCCTGGGGTCACTTGTTCGAATATGAGATTCATTGTGGTGCTCCATTGCGTGATTTGAACGTTGGAATCAAAGCTGAGCCCAATACCTAGTTCGCTCATTCCGTTTATGAAACTGACGTTGGACTGGGATTGTGGTTGACGCTCGATAACTTCTGTCATACAGGGCAGGACGTCACCATTGACGTAGTATGGCATGGTCATTGACGTAGTCTATAACCTGACTATTGTTAAATGACATTCTTTGGATTCGATTTCAGTGTCAAGGTCATTAAAGGGTCAAAACAAGGTGAAACCATCGGAATGACTAAGGTCAATGGCATAGTCGAATTATGCTGGACAGTTTATGGGAGTTTAACGTCCCAAAGCGGCTCGGGCTGAGGGACGCCGTAGTGAAGGGCTCTGAAATTTCGACCACCTGTGGTTCTTTAACGTGCACTGAAATCACACAGTTCACATGCCTCTAGAGTTTCGCCTCAATCGAAATCACACCGAACCCGTATCTTTCGGGTCAGCAGGTGGTCGCCATAACCGCATAGCCACCGCGGCAGCTGGACATGGTTTTGTTCCAAATTTAAGCAAATAAAATTTCGTGGGTGCGGTAAGCTTTGGGAGTGACCCACGCAAATTAGTCGGGACACCGGTTTTGGTCCAAGTCGTTGTAGCTCAAATTTCGAGGGCGGGGTGGACCACATTTTAGAAATATCACGAGTAGAATTTGGAGACCCTATCGCCTGGCCACAGTACAAGTATCATTTGACGTCCAGGTTAAGTCACTTGCTGTGAAAAACTGCTAATTTAGAAGGTCATTTGAAGTTCATGCGGATCCTCTGCACTGAAACTCGAATACGGCATTGAGTTGAGCTATCGCTCCTAAATGACATACATGTTAGAATAGAGTACGAAAATGAAACTATTCCAGATGAGGCCTATTGCCATCGGCCCCATCGACATGGTGGCTGAGTACTTCTTGTGCATCGATATTGTATACTTAGCCTATGGCAATCATAGTTGCCGAGAGGCATCGCGAGCATCTGAAATACGCCGTCACCAATGGGGCGGCCTGCAGTTGAGCCAGCATGGAAACATCGGCTGTGAAGACGCGCCGTGTAGAGTATGACGCCTGGTGCGAAAATATTGGCACACTACCTTGCTGTCGAGAGTAGACTGCAGGAAACGCGCAGCATATTCTGACAGCTGCACTCCAGCCTCGAGGAGCGTCCCACAACAGCCACTTTTTTCTAAGCTTTCTTCCGCTCGTACGTTTATACCAAAAAAGCATCAGCAGTAGCTCTTATGAACGTCCTTGGCGATCGAGAGTGTTTGTCGGTTTCTATTTATGGCGACCACAGCTGGTTAATGGCCGCTCAGCTGTACCGACCGCGCCACGGGGCTTATGTAGCCGGTGCGCTCATTTCGTACTGACAACTTAGGCGGCGCTGCGGCCTCGCACATCGAGTCGCCAGGACTGGCATGCGCCTCTCGGGCTGCCGGGCAGAGCCTAGGCTATTTCGCGCCGCGCACGGGCTTTTAGCACCATGGGGGCGACGCAGACGTTGTTAACGCATGGGCTGCTTCTGCTGGAGCGCAGTACGTAGGGACCATGGGCGCGTGAACTGAAAATTCCTGCAGTATTCGTTTATGTTCGTCTCCATGCTGTCCGTTCAGGCCCCAAGGTCACCCTCGGCGCGCCGACAACGGGGACATAGCATTTCATGCTTAGAAAGGCCACTCTGCATGCTGTGCTTTTTAAGCACCTAATGGCGCAGCCGACGCTCCCGTCTAGTGGGGGCCTATACGTTGGCGTTCTCTCAATATCCCCGAGAGCGCCGCCATTCCGGGAGCTCCCGTCGCAGCATTTTGTGGGCTACAAAGGTTTCAAATTTCATGCCTAAGAGGGTAAGAAGTTACAAGCTAAGCAGAAATCGGGCGGTCTCGAGTGCATATTTCTTTAGGTAAGCATGGAAATCTGGTACCAGTTACAGTCGAAGTAAATTTAGTTTATTCTTTCTAACCTTGAAAAACGGGTAGCCGTTATAATCGAAGGCACGTTAGAATCACGGCAATACGTTATATCATATGCGTTAAGCAACCCAGAACAATAGCACGCGACGTGCCAGCTTTTTGGGCGGGAAACTTCCACTGCCAAATCTTTTCCTATTTTCAAAAATCCCATCTTTTTTCAGACAGGCTGATAGACGAATCGCTCACTCATGATTCGTTTGTTTTTGAAATTTCGAATGCTTCTGTTGCTTGTCGAGTGACTTCATTTCGGTAAGAAACACATCTCTCTTGCTGCATTTGAAAGATCATCAGCCTGACTGCGCTCACTGCAAGTCAAAAACCTCTACCATATCTCTCCAATTTGCCTTATCCTGTGGCAGCTGCAGCCACCCTATCTCCGAAAACCTCTCAATCCCATCCATCCATATAACTTTCTGCCATCTGTTATGCTTTTCTACCCTTGGAATACAGCCGGTTAGCCTGGCGGACCACCGTTTATCTTGTGTTCACACTACATGCCCTGCCCAAGCCCATTTGTTGCTCTTTATTCGGACTAGGATGTCACTAACCCGTGTTTCACCACTGAGACACTCTGCCCTCTTCCTGTCGCTTAACGCTGCATCAGTCATTTTGTAGCGAAAGGCACAGTAGACTGCAGGAGCACATTTAGCGGCGCCAGCAAAAACACGCTACTTCGCATGCGCCGTTACCATGGCAACTATTACCACGGCAACCATGGCGCCGCAGCCCCAGCGCTACACTGCGCATGCGACCGGCTATGCTGTTCACGACAGCTGTGCAGCCAGCGTGAAATCGAGTATTTCGGTTTGTAAGTCGTCGCATGGTACAAGGCCGGCCGACAGCGTGATAACGAGGCGAGAAAGGCTAAGCGGGCGGCCGAGACGCCCGAAGAACAAGGTGAACGTCTCGCGAAGAGGTGGCATCATGCTGCAGAAGGACGGCGTGTCGCTGCCGAAATATCAGTAGACGAAACTGATTTCGCTACGTATATCCTGGCATAGCTGAGCTAAGCCACTGCTATTTTTTTTCTTTCTATGGCTCGCTACCATGTCCTTACGTTGAACCCTTGGAGTCTAGCCAGAGTCAAATTGCTCGAAGGGTAGCCCTGTCCCACGTAGTTCCCATGTCCAATACGCCACACATTCACACACCGTCCAGTCTCTCCGGAAGACACCTTCGCGCAGGCCGCATTCATTATACAATCACACCCACTTTGGAGCCGATCAACGGCGCGAAACACGCTCGATATTACAGCCCCTAACCTATTCCTTTGGTACCACCATCTCCGAACTGTTTTTTCCACAATGCGAATAAACTTGATAGTTTTTTTTTAAGGCTGAAAGCATGACTTGAACTACGTATCTGTCGGCAACCTTAATTCCATGCGTCAGCCGATGCACCTATGGTGGAATCACGGAACTGCATCCTTCATTGGTCTTCTTGCTTATTCCTTCGCATCTTACGCAACAAATAAATTTTTCGCTTCCTTTGCAACTCACGATTGCTGGTGGACCCCACCTTTCTTCAGCCTTCCCATTTGATGTCTAACGGCTTGTGTGACTAATTCGTGACATGGCTTCGACAAAGAGGACTTCAAGAAGGGAACGTCTTGTTCTCCATTGTTGGCTCGCTCTCTTGTGTGCAGAGCAGGCGGGTAAGCCGCGTGCAGTATTTAATCGCATATGGGTCGATGCGTCATACAGGCTGATCCCGTAGGTTGAAAGCCAGGGAAAAAATGACAGAGAATTGTTGCCTAAATTGCTTAACGATTGAAAACCGAATCGCACGAACGCTGGGTTAACGAGTTACTCTACTGTTGGCGTATGATGGTGCTTTTTCACGTCGTGAATAGTATGGCCTTAACGTCGTTAAAGCAAGTTGGACGAACAGTCTCAAAGGCAACCGCATGAAAAGACACGGCACAAGCAGCGAGCGTCCATCGCCACCGCGCGGTTGCTGGTGTGATTCTGACGGCAATGGTTTTCGTGAGTCGGGAGCGGAGACGGCGCAGGGCGCCGGCCAAAAAGGGACCCCAGGAGGGGAGCGGATGTTTTCGCTCATTCTTAACCTGTGCTTTAAGTTGCTGCAAACCTACTAGCCCGAACCCAAGCTGCAGACCAACGGTTATTGGTTCTTTTCCCTGCTGTTCACTGCTGGAAGTCTCCGCGCAGGAATTCTAGTCTAGCCTACAAAATGGCGCATAAAAGAAGGACGTCGAGAAAGGAAGAGCTCATGCCAATACATGGTAGAGAGAGGGTGTTGTAGATGGTCCTTTGCAATCACAAAATGTACAAAGGAGGCGAAAAGCTCAGGTTGCTTGAGCCAACGTTTCGACAAGGGGACTTGTCTTCGTCTGGGCAAAGCGTTCATCATTGGCAGAGATTAAATAGGGCCTTCGCTCTGAGGAGGAAGGCCCCAGGGGTGGGGAAGGAAAGTGGTGTGAGAGGGGATGCGTGTCAGGAAGGGGAGGGAGGTGAATCTTGATTTGTTAAGCTCCAATAGTGGAAAAACTTATACCCGGGGGGTGTGTAATGAACAAAGGCCTTGAAGGGGCTGCGACAGGGGGTTGGCGCTGGGTGGACCTGAAAAACTCCGATAAGATGATTAGTCAGCGTGGGACAGGGAAATGTGAACAAGGCAAATAAAATAGGCTGGCACTGGAAGGAGAAAGGAAAGGGGGGGGGGGGGGCATTTCCAAGGAAGGAAAAGGCAGGCGGGGGGGAATGGCTCGGGTTCAGAGAAAGCCAAAAGGTGGGGGCGGAGGGGATAACAGGAATGTCATGGTTTCCGAGAGCTGGTAGTAGGGGATTTCGAGAAAGAAAGAAAAAAAAAAGTGAACAAAGGGAGAGGGTGAGAAGGCCGTAAATGTGGTGGAAGATATGACGTGGGAAGGGTGCAAAGAGCGATAGTATACTCAGAAGTACTTGTATGTGGGCGTGCTGGTTCATAACTTTTCAGGAGGACACTGCCCTTTGCAAAGAGCGATGACGTTATTGGGAAGTGAGACATTTTCTTCCGGGAAGAACGTTGACACACTCGTGCAAATACGTGCGGCGCTAAGGCTTCCTGCAGCCGCAGTATGAGTCGCCCGTCGGCGATCGCCCCCAGCAAAACGCCGCCAGTCTCTTCCAAGAGCACGTCGTCGCCAGTCGGCCCAGGATGTCGTTCGGAACCGCGGCGGGGACCAGCGGCTACGTGCTTAATCCGGGGGAGATGAACACCCTAACCACATGATGTGCATTCCTTACGACTCGCGGCCACTGTTTACCTCCTATATGGTTTAGTTTAGTGTAGGAAGTGCAGAAGTGCCTAAACTGCAGGTTGCGAATTATTCTGATTGCTTGTCGTTTGCTAGTGCTCTTTTAGGTTTCATGTTTGATCAGTGCCAACTAACCGCATGTTTTACCCTGTTAAAGCAGAAGAGATGAACGGGGAGACTTGGCCAGTTGGGAAGACACGCTTAGCCCCGCAGTACGTGAGTTGGCGTGCCAATATCCAAGCTCCACACTAACCTTTCTCTCAACTGCTTTAGAGGGACTATGCAGTAAATTAATTGCGATTGCGTAAAGCAGACGAGATATAGGCATTCCATCACTCGTCACCCCAGTGCAAGAATGTTTGAACTAGCCTCAATAATAACGAAGTTATAGACAATTAAAAATCACGCTACTCCTCTCCCGCCTAAACTCATACGCGCGCAGCACCAAGAAAAAATAAAGAAAACGGCTCTGGGACTGACCCAGCCGGCGAATACGTCATTCCCTGACGTTTGGTTTGCGACTTCCGGCTGTCGCACCCAGCAGCAGCGTCGGCAGCGTCTCTGCGGTCTCTCTTCGCCTTCGTGGATCGCGTCGAACGTCGGGTTTCTTTTCATGTCACTGCGACACAGGCACTACGAGTGGTTCCTGAACTCCCGACAGAAAGAGGCGGCAGTGGTAAGTTGAAAACATATGCGTGAAGGCAATGCCCTGGCTCGCGCTTGCCCGAGGGGGTCGCGCGGCGGCTCGAGCAGACGATTTTCACGGCTACCGGAAGCGTACCCGTGACGTCGTGGTTGCCGTGGCTCCAGCGAATGACAACGTGTAGTAGCCTCCCGACGTGACGGGACTAGTGACGCCTGTTTCCCGATTTTAGTTTCAAAGTCGGTCTCTACGAAGACACCAATCGGCCCCTCGAATTTTGAAGAATGCGTTTTTTAAAAATTCATAATAAATTGCCGGCTCAGTTCCGAAGACAAATACTAGGTGTGAATGCTTCTTAGCATCATTTCTAAGTATTGAGAACATTTACAAGTGACTGTAAATTCATTGCATAGTCCCTTTAAAGTAATAGCCTTTGCAGCAGTAGCCGTATAACTTCGGTGATTGTACACTGTCCGCAAAACTGTGTCTCTGGCGTTGCCACGCAGTGCAGAGTGTTTATTTCTCTTGCAGTCTGAGTCTGATGTCTCCTAGCAGTCTGGAAAATATACGCACGAAATATGGTACGACAGTGGTGCCCGTGTCGTATGACTAACTGTGCCTTCGGTCATTGCTGCCCAGTGTATTCACGTCAAGTCTGCTAAGAAATTGTACCAAACACTTTGCTTATTCCACCGCATGCCGCTTTGCGTGACCAGCGCATTTTCTTTCCAGATAGATACACCACAGCGCACGCCGCAGCCGTCAGCACCGCCATCACTACCGCCCCCCCCCCCCCCCCCCTCCAGTCCTCACCGCATCTCGCACCATGCCGGCCTAAGAAGAGAGGATGAGGGAGATGAGGCGCTGCGGCACACGCTACATGAAACTTGGCGCTTGGCGGACCTTACTCAGGGCTGGAACCGCCAGAACTGTGCGCTTCGGCAGGGCCGCCTGGAGTGTGTACAAAGCGCGGCCTCTGCATTTTCTAAAACAGAAGCCCTCACCTTCAGCATAAATACCCATGCCCAATTTGAACACCTCTACTTCAGTTTGACATCTATTGTGCGATGTGGCAGGGAGAGCTCAGTTTATGAAACAATCACAAGTTTTCTACAACCATATTTGCCCAAAATATCTCAGCACCTAACCTTTTTCACAAAGTTTAAGCCGGGTCTATATAGTGTTGCTCAGCAAAAAATTAGGGCATTTTTACGCTCAAGCCATGCGGCAGGTGGCGGCTGCTGCGCGCAGTCGAAATGCACAGCAAGACCTGCTCCTCCAGACGGTCGACATGCTGGCAATCATCTTAAGAAGCCAGCTCGAGCCGCCTGCACCACTTTGAACTTTTCTTCTATGTGTTTATTTTAGATTACTTTATTTACATCTGCCATTTAGTTTGTGTTTTTGTACTCGTTTAATATCAGCCCTGGGCAGAAGCACCATTTGTCTTTTTTTAATTTGTTTTAACCTCTGCCAGGTGCAGGAGCTTCAAGCAATTTTCTTTTTCATTTTTTTTTGTTAAGTATTTCTTCTGAACTCTGCATCCATGCACGATTTTTTATTTTTTTCGTATGTACTTTTGCGTTCTGCCTGGTGCTGAGGCTTCGTGTGCTATTTTCGTGTTTTGTGATGCATTTATTCTTAGCTGCGTCAGGTGCAGAAGCTTCGTGTACTGTTTTCATTGTTCATTTTTTCCAGTTGTTTGCCACCAGATCTGCCAAGCGCACAAGGTGCAACTTCTGTACCTGTCTAGTTTGTTGGAGTCAATTTTCCTGCTTTTCCACGCAGTGTCAGTCGTGTGCAGTGTAACCTTTGTAACCTGCAGTGTACCCTATATTCAAAAAAGACCCGAAGAAAAATTAGGGTTGACAGGATCCTTCCGAAAAATATTCTGAAGCCTGGTTTTGAAATAAATGCAGACGGAAGAACTTTGGCGGGTGCGCGTCTGTGATATTCGTGTGTCTTGTACTTGTCACATTGACTTCTAGTCCTGAAAATCCATTATTAGCAATGTCTCAGGCAAACCTTGCTGTACATTCCACTATGTAACGTGTTTCAACACAGTTTATATACGCACCGCATGCCGAATTATTTGCGTACAAGCTTGAAGTGAAGATACAACTTCGTTTACGCGTAAATATTGCTAAAGCCTTAGGCCAAAAGCAGAGGAGACAAAGGCCGAGCGTCTGTCCTCTTTTCGCTCTACTTTCCATGTACGTCTTTAGCCATGTTTGTCCTTATAATACATGGCCAACTCGCCCGTTTGGACATAGCGTAAGGTACAAGTATTTTTCGGAAATCTCTGCAGTGTATAATTTGTTCAGCAATTGATAAGGCGCATTTGATTAACTGCGAATGCTACTACATGCTTTGTGTTTCCCCGCTGCGTTTTACAATAGGAAGACTTGTATATAAAGCTGTGGCGAAAGAGAATTTATTGTGCGCAATGAATAAATGTGGTTCAAAAACAAACGCTGTGCTTGTGCTTTG